>NC_020496.1:6094752-6096703 GCF_000184155.1 Fragaria vesca subsp. vesca
GAGAGAGAGAGAGAGAAAGAGACTAGCTTCCATAACCGCACTGTTAGAATCTGAATGCTACGCGCCGGTGAAGAAGAACAACCACAACCGCACCTTTCACGGCGTTTCGGTTTCTGATTCCACGGCGGAGAATAGTTTGCCGCATTCGGAGAAGAAGAAGAGAGGAAATTTGGCGGTGAATTTTGGAATTGTCGTCGCCGTGGATGGTGGAATGAAATCGGAATAAGCGACGGAGAGAGAGATGGCGTACGCCGGAAAGAAGAGATGGAAAGGATTGGTGGTTGGAGTTCTAGGCCTGGTGTTGCTTTCTATGCTGGTTCCTCTTCTCTTCCTTCTCGGAATTCACAATGGCTTTCAAGGTGAGTGAAGAAGCCACCACTCTCACTTAGATCTGTTCGCATCAGATCTGATTTCAATTCGATTTCCTAACGTAGCTTCTGGATCTCTCTCTGATTTCTCTGCCTTTTTGCGTTCTGTGTTTGCAATGTGCAGGTTACGGTTCGGAGCAGCCGAATTCGCCTACTGTAAGGACTTTTCTGTCTTGTTTTGGTTAGGATTTGATTTCCGATTCCGGCATTGTTGGTTTTGATCTTAGTTTTATATTTGTGATTCCAGCATACTACACCAATCATCATCAAGGAAAGTTCCGAGGTACGTTTTCGTTCAATTGACACAGGGATTAGGGAGGCACAGACACATTGCTTGTAGGATTTTTGTATCGGAGATTAAAGATAGTTGATTTCTTGCAGGAGGATCATGTAAAGCATGTAAAGGATATTGTGAAACACTTTGCACCGCCAATTTTTAAGGTGAGTTTCGTATTGCTCTTATGGCTGCCAAATGCTTGCCTTTATTGTTGGTGGTCCTGCTATTTTGCATTTGCTTAGGTTAATGATCACAATGCTCAACTAGTTATGGGAAACCTGCGTGTAATCGAGTCATCATGTAGATTCTAGATAACATTTAGTGATGTGTGTGTCTTTTCATTGATAAAAGTTGACAGCTTTTGTGTTAAATTTCTGTAGCATATTCTTAAGTTGGCCTTGTTGCCTGAGAAACTATTTCCAGGAACTTGTTAATACGCTTCAGATTAGAAACTAGAAAGGCGGGGATAAGTGAAGGGCATCTATGCATACTATTAAATCCTGGCCGTATGCCTGCAACCGTGGTATTCATCAACTGTCTCATCTACCCTGGTTGTTGAGGCAGGATAGTCCTCAAGTTTCTAAAACCATGGCACATTACAACTATAATGCAAACTAAGCTCTGAAACATCTGTGTGTCACTATTATTCATCACGGTGACAGGTCCTATAAAATTTACAGGTTTTTATTTGATGCTTTATACTATTAGGAATTGGCTACATTTTAATTAATCAACCAATGGTTGCTGGGTCCTGGGTCTAGTGACCTCTCATCCCTTAATCTGTGTTGGAGGTTAAGTGTCAAGGTTCAATTCAAGATGATGCATGGATTGTGCTCTTGTCATTATTAAGCTGAGTGAAAGGCAATAAAGGATTGTTGGACAGTGTAAACAAAATATGAAAGCTACCTTATTCTGACACATCTAGTCCACATGACTTCTAGGAAAGTTCAATGGTTGTGTTGCTACATAAATGTTTTATGTGAGAAATGTGCTCATCGATTAAGTTAAATTTTGCCATTGAATCTGTAAGTAAGGACAATAATAAAAGTTCTGTACTGACTGCGTCATAACTCTTTTTTTTTTTTTACTATCACACAAGCTCAAGTATCATCCCTCCAATTCCAAACCTAAATTTCTCCAGATATGTTTTTTTGTTATGTTTAACTGCTCTTTCCCTACTCCATGGTTGCTTCCTTTTGAGGTGCCGGTAGTGTGGGTTAACTGTTGATACAGGAATCAATTCCTTGACTTGATCTCTTTGCATTTCGGGCCTGTAGTTGTGTTTGCAACTACTTTTTTATTATTA
>NC_020496.1:6097423-6117923 GCF_000184155.1 Fragaria vesca subsp. vesca
CTATATATATATATATATATATATATATATATATTATTTTTGGGTAACCATATTAACAGCTTTACGGTTCTTGAATAGTTGTCCTTTACTGTTTTGACTAATTGAAATTTTTTGTGACAGAACTCCAAAGTGGAAAAGGTTGAAATGATTGATTACGCAAAAGGTGGTATTGATGAAAGTGGAAAAACATGTCAAGTGAAATTTGGGAGTTACTGCCTTTGGCGCCAAGAACATAAAGAAGACATGAAGGATTTTATGGTGAAGAAATTGAAGGATTCACTGTTTGTGGCAAGAGCATATTTTCCTACTATTGCAAAACTTCCATCTCAACGCAAGTTCTCTAGTGAAATGAAACAAAACATTCAAGAGCTGGAGAAAGTTCTGAGTGAAAGTACTACAGATGCTGATCTTCCATCACAGTAAGTCATGGATAATTTTCATTTTCCCCCACTGTTCATCATCAATGAGAGTCATATAATATTCCTACTATTAGACATCTATGGCTGTTGCAGACAACGTTTCAGGATCTTAAATATTCAGATTTCGTTGTTTGTTGTTGCCTAGTCATGCTGCTGTTTGATATTCTAGTTACTTTTAGCAAGCCCTATACCGGTTTCCATAAATTTCTTCTGAGTTTGGCCAATGTGTCTGATTTTCCAACAACTAAGCACAATTCCAATTGTTTTATCAGGATTGAGAAGAAGCTTGCGAGGATGCAAGCCGTGATAGCGAAAGCCAAAACCTTCCCTGTGGAATGTCACAATGTTGATAAGAAGCTGAGACAAATATTTGATATGACTGCTGATGAAGCTCACTTCCACATGAAACAAAGTGTCTTCCTCTACCAACTTGCAGTCCAGACTATGCCAAAGAGTCTCCACTGCTTGTCTATGAGACTGACTGTGGAATTTTTCAGAGATCCCGTTTATGATATGGAGTCTCTGGCTAGCAAATACAATGATCCTGCATTGCAGCACTATGTCATATTCTCCACCAATGTACTTGCATCATCAGTTGTAATTAACTCAACTGTAATGCATGCAAAAGTATGTTTCAGACATTGTTCCATGTGTGTTTGACTGTACTTGCTCTCTTTCTTGGTGATAAACACTGAATAACCAATTTGCAATGTTTCAGGAAAGTGGGAAACTGGTTTTTCATGTGCTGACGGATCAACAGAATTACTTTGCGTTGAAACTATGGTTTTATAGAAATACTTATAAAGAAGCCATAGTTCAAGTCTTAAACCTGGAGGAGATTGACAACCGCAAATTATTCCTGTCATTGCCTGTGGAGTTCCGTGTTTCCTTTGGCATTGGTGCCGAAGCTAGAACGGAATACCTATCTATTTTTTCTCATTCACACTATCTTCTTCCTGAGATCTTCCAGAAGTTGGAGAAAGTTGTGGTTTTGGATGAAGATGTTGTTGTACAGCAGGACTTGTCTGCACTTTGGAGCCTTAACATGGAAGGGAAAGTTAATGCTGCTGTACAGTTGTGCTCAGTGAAGTTGAGTAATCTTCTGAAGAGCAGTTTTGATAAAACTTCATGTGCTTGGATGTCTGGATTGAATGTCATTGATCTAGTTAAGTGGAGAGAACTTGATCTCACTGAAACTTACCGAAGGTTTGTAAATGAGGTGAGTATCATTGCAACTTGTCTTAATATCTATGAGTGCAACTATTCGTTGAGCTACCTGTGGTTTTGTTGATGCTTTATGTCGAACATATATTTAAGGGTAACTAAACTAAAAGGGAAATTTGTGAATGCTTGAGCCCATTTCACTTTTATCTGCATGCTTCTGTCTAGTGTTTTCGTGAGCCACTTAAAATTTCTGATTTATGTGTGTATCTTAATGGCAGGCGAGCACACAAGAGGGGCAAAATGAAGCTGCTGCATTGCATGCAAGCTTACTAACCTTTAAGGACTTGATTTATCCTCTTGATAGTGTGTGGGCTCTCTCCGGACTGGGTAATGACTATAATATAGATATGTCTGCAGTAACAAAAGCTGCGGTGCTGCACTACAACGGAAAGATGAAACCTTGGCTTGATTTAGGGATCCCAAAATATAAGGTTTTCTGGAAGAGATTTCTGAACCGAGAAGATCAGTTCTTAACTGACTGCAACGTGAATTCATAGTGAGCTGATTGCCCTTGTTTACTGCTAGAGATTCTCCGAAACAGTGGGATTGAGAAGCACTAACCAGTCGATATCTATTCCGTGGGTGCCAAAAAAATTTTTATCAGGCTTCCAAAGCATATTTGATTCTGTGGAAGCAATAGCCGCGATGAGTTTCACAGACACATAGTTGTAATTTTTTGGTAAATAAAAGGACCTTAAAAATTTATTTTTCTTTCTGGAGGAGCAGAAGGATGGAGCTCCCAGATGGGCAACTTAAGCTTCGAGTTACCCGTTGGGGGATGGAAGGTGATTTGATGGACCCAGGGAGTGATTTGAAGAAAAATTTTGCTTAGTGGAAAAGCTGTGCAGCAAATAATTCTGTACACACTGCGAGGATGCATTGTTTGTTTGTCCAAAAATGTGATTCAATTACCATTCGTCATATAAACACTGTTTGGCTGAGAAAGCAAGTAGTTTTATATGACTTTCAGAGAAATCATTCTTCCTTGACTTTTCAGGTTGTAATTTATTTTTGAGCTTTTGTTGATTTTGGGTGATTTCAAAACACCTATTTTTTTTCCTTTATATCTTGTATCCAGGGTCTTTCTAATGAGGGATCCTTATTTTAAGCCATTTATAGGGATAGGGCATTACACCAACTTTCCGATTATAATTTTACATCTCCACCGTTCATATCTTAGGTCTATATGAGTAGATCACCTCTACAAAATTTCATATGATTTGGTGATCGTTAAGGCTTTCAAAAGTTCAATTTAGTTTTAATGACCTTCAACGGTTTTAGTTTGACATAAGCTGGACCGTTCAAAATCATTAAAACTAAATCAAACTTTTGAAAGTCTTAACAATCACCAAATCATATGAAATTTTGTAGAGGTGATCTACTCATATAGACCTAAGATATGAACGGTGGAGATGTAAAAATTCAATTGGGAAGTGGTGTAATGCCCTATCCCTAGAAAGTGGCCAAAAATAAGGATCCCTCGATGGAAGGGGGCTGATTTTGTATCAGTTCTATGAAACAAATCAATTCAAACAGCCTTTGCCAAGATTGGGCATTGTCAATTTCCTCTTTTTCACTCCTATTAGTTACAACTACTCTAAAATCCCATCAAGACAGCCATGGAATCCTTCAACCTCTTCAAGTCTATGGCAAAGTAGGCAGTAGGCAGTAGGCACCGGCTCTTATTCAACCCTACTTTTTTTGTTAGACTCAGACAACCAAGACAACAGAATCTACAACACAGAGCTCTAGGAATTTCCCTCCAACATAGAATCTACAAAATTGCTGTGTCCCAACTGGTTCATCTTAATAATGCTGGTTTTACAAACAAGTGGTTACCCATTGTCGAGTTCCGACCCTTACTCCGGTATTCCTATTGAGGGTTCTGTATTGCTAGTACTCTTATTTAGCTCTTCATTTAACACCTAACTTGTCTTGATGCCAAGCACATTAGATGAAACCTGAAACCGAATTTTCTTCCAAAAACCTCCTAATAGATAGATTTCAACGAAACAAAATCAAAACCCGGCAATGCATTACAGAACGATACATTCAAACATAAGCTCAGTAGTGAAGGTTGGGGTTGGTAGTGGCATGATAAGGTGGTCTCCAAGCCGAAGCAGTGAGCAAACAAAGGTCTTTCCAACCAAGCTTGAGAGTCCCATTGTCCTCCACCAATGTGTACCCATCAGAAGGGAACATCCCAAGCAGCAAAGTTGCCTGCGTAGCGGCATTTCCGGCCAAAGAAATGCCCCTGAAGCCACTCTGCTGGAACTTCTCCCTCCAATTATGGAACTTGACTTCTCCACTCCTCGACGGCCCTCCGACGGCTAGAACATTCCGTATCTCCCTCGACAAAAGCTGCTGCTCCACGACGTGCCTCTCCTCGCTTTCTTCACCGTAGCTTGCACCCAAAGAATCGAACAAGGCCGAATAGTAGTGTATGGCCTCCACAAACCTCCCCAGGAAAGAACCGGCATGACTCAAGTCCTGCTCCACTACCGTCACCACTTTTGGTGCCAATCTGCAGTCGAATCAGTCATATCAAATCACTGAAATCAATAGCTTCGACAATAATGTACTTCAACTTCTTCCGCAGTTCCCCTACATACAATTTGACAGGCTAGGCTATTTGGCTGCTTTTAACCAAGAGTAAAACAGAAAAGGGATTGGCTAGCTACAGCTTTATAGATTGCAACAAGAAAAAAGATAAAGCGACCCGGGTTTACTATGAGACAAACCAAAAGTTGGATTAACAACAATGGAGTGCATTAGGCCAATCTAGGATTAAGCCATGAACTAATTGTTTATTGATTAGTCAGCGTTCGCTAATTAAAGTTCGAAACTTTAGCATGCAACATCGATCAAAGACACCAAAAAAGCGCAATGCAAAGCTGCCTGCCCAAATCTCGATTTGATATGTCAATGTATATAATGGTGTTACCTCTGCAAAAGCCATAGCGTGTTGGCGTCGGAGCCGGTGACGTCGTATAGAGAATGCTGCAGCCAGTGGACGGCGACGGCCTCTCTCTTGCTTATGTTGAGTCGATCAGGGTCCAAACTGCCCACCTTCTCCGCCACCGGGAAGAACTCGAAGGGAAGCCCTAGCTTATCGGCGAAGTCGGTTAGGCGCTTTCCGGTGGCTTCTAGAGCCTCCACGGAGGTTCCGAGACCAGTGAGGCGTACGTAGGGTGGCCCACCGGGGCGGGAGGCGAGAATGTGGAAGAGCCCCGGCCATTGTAGGCCTTGCATGATGTCGAGATCCACTATGTGCACCCGGTCTTCTCTTTCGAAAGCTTCTTGAATGGCTTGGTTGGCCGTGAAGTGGGAGAACTTCACGAACGGGGAGATGCCGTTGAAGACTTGGAATGCCGAGACGAGCTTCTGTGAATGAGTGACCGGTGCGGCCGAGACAGGGAGGGAGGCGTAGATTCCGAGACAGGAGCTGACTAGTCTTGCTGACATGGCCTCGGAGAAGTACGCCGCCACGCGCTGCGCGGAGGTGCCGAATGGAGTCGAGAGCTCGGAAATCTCGAGCAACATTTTGGTCGCTTCTTCGTAATTATCGGCGGAGACCGCTTCGGCGCATTGCAGGAGTAAGGTGAGGAGGTGCAGTCCTTCCTCGTCTCGCTGCTGCTGCCGCATCTCTTCCTTCTTCTC
Source organism: Fragaria vesca subsp. vesca (assembly GCF_000184155.1). Taxonomy (NCBI): domain Eukaryota; kingdom Viridiplantae; phylum Streptophyta; class Magnoliopsida; order Rosales; family Rosaceae; genus Fragaria; species Fragaria vesca. Next base: position 6,102,727 of record NC_020496.1, read on the forward strand.
TCGAAGTAGTGCGGCCGGGGACTGCGTGGCTGGGGCTGGAGTGGCTGATGGCGGTGCAGCTTGGGGAGACTCGGCGGCCGGGGACGGTGAGTTTTGTTGAGGCTGCTTATCAAGCGGTTGCGGTTGTTGTAGTTGTGGCTGGACCGCCTGGGAAATAATGTGGTGCTGCTGAGGCTGGAGGTTGCTTTCGTTGCAAGTAGGGGAGGAGGTAGGATTGGGTTGTTGATGCTGCTGCGGCTGATGCTGTTGGGGTAGGGTGGTCGCGGCGCCCCAGTTCAAGTACAACTCCTGGTTGTTCATCACATGGTGACTACCGCTATCCGTTGGGAAAACGGTCGTGACGTCATTTATGGAGGTGGAGTCGATATTGAGCTTCAGCCCCGGACCTTGGTCTCTTCTTCTGTTGTTGAAGGCCGGAATCGGAGGCGGGGGCGGTTCTGATATGGAGCGGAGGCGGTACTCGAGAAGGGAAGCGAGGTTGGGGTTGCAAGGGAAGATGATCTCCCTGACGTTCTGGATGAGCTGAGGAATGGAGACGCTGGTGGAGCTGTTGATGAGGTCTTTTATGATGCCGTCGATCCACGCCGTGGCCGAGCTATCTTGATGGTCCATAACAACGGTAGTGAGCGTTGAACTAGGTTGATTTGAAGGGGCGGTTCTCTCCGGCGGAAAGAGAGGCAGCCCTGAAAAGCCGCAGACTGCGGGGAGAGGAGCGGTGGCGGCGATCTGGGTGTGGTGAATGGGATGCTGATGGAGGGACAAGGGGTCGATAGGACCCCAGGCTGGAGAGGAAGAAGAAGCTGAAGCAGTTGATAAAACCCCACCTCCACCACCTGACGTCATGAGGGACGATGATGGTACTGGTAGATTGAGCATAGTGGTGGAGTAGTTGGAGACTTTGTCATGGGTCGGGTTTGGATTTAGCATAACGCTCCGGTTACGCGAAACCCTCATATAATTATCACCATTATTGTTGTTGTTGCTGCTTCTGATTGAGTTGGGCTGCACTTCAAGCTCGGACGCCATTCTCTTCCTCACCATTTTCGACCGAGCCGGGTTCTGCTGCTGCTGCTCAACGACGCTGCTTCCTTGGCTGGTGGAGTTCAATGGGCTGTGGCTAGCACTACTGTTGTTGTTGTTGTTGCTTCCATTGCCGCTGACATGGTCGCCATTGTCACCCAGCAAAGCACAAGCAGCCATGAATGGTTCTGGTTCTGGTTCTTGGGGAGAAGATGGAAAAGGGTATAAGGTAGTGTTGGATGTAATGCCTCATGGGAGAAGAATCAAGAGGATGAAGAAGAGCTTTAAGCAGAGAAGGAATGGAGCAATGTCCCAAACAGATAACGGTGTAAAGATTGAGACAGCGGCGTTGGGATTCCTTAGAGCTGAGGCTACAGTCTCAAATCTCAAACCCCAACACGAGCTCCCAAGTAGTAATCTAATCTATAATCTAATCACTCTCCCTCCCACCTTTATTATTCTCAGTCTTTCTAAGTTTTATAATATAACTACGCCGAAGCTATGCCTTTTGGATGCATCCCAGCATTTCCATACCCGAGAAGAAAAGGGTAAGAAAGAGAAAGGGAAGAGGGTTTTAGCTATGCGTCCTTTTGTGGAAGGTATAGTTATTGATCTCACTCTTATACACAGAGCTCAAGCTTCTTGGAGCTCTCTAGCTCGATCTTGAAGATGGGGGATTAAACCTAGCGATGCAAACAGTAGGAGCAAAGATTTGGAGTGATGGGGGTGTTTTGGAGCGAGGAACGTCTTCAAGTGCTTGACGTTTTCATTGAGGTTTAGAGTTGGGAACGACCATTACGATGAAGAAGAATATATATTGCTTACCATCGTTGTTGTTATAAGCACAATGAGGGGACAAAGTTAAGGTAATAGGTTAGATGGAGTTTTGAATGGCTTCAATAAATTTTATCACCTGCCATTGTTAAAAAAAACCCTAGCTATTTGATAGAGAGCATTGAATTTGCAGGTAGCTAATGTGATCTATGCATGGACGATAAGTTTTTGCAATTTTTGGGTGGTAGGGTGCAACCATGTCAAAATATATTGATTATGCTGTCAGATTGATAGGTAAATGTGATAGAAGAGGTGGGTGAAGTGAATAATGGACCATAAATTGCAATGTCATATATATATAGGTGTAAATCTTTGAATTTAAGCTCCAATTTTTGAAACAAAATAGGAAGTAAAATACAAGGCAATATTGACAGACAGCAACCATCCAAATCTAGTGTTATCGACAGCTGGTGGTCGGATCATTTACGATTTTGAACTTTAATTAGGTTCTAATCTAGTGAAATTCTAACTCTAATTCCTTTAATTACAGCTTGATGAGCTAATTCCTACAAATCATAAACGATTTTTCTCTTGTAATAAATCGAGAGTAGTAAAGGATATGTTTTCAGCGTTGTACATTGTTTTGTTTCTAAACTATTTAATAAGACTAGAATACGAACTAATATGTATAACAAGGGATATCGGATATCGTGTTCAATGAATCAAGCCGCAATTGCACCATCAAGATTAAGATTGACAACAATGCTATGAAATTACGTATTGGAAATAAGATTACAATTACTTATCCCATCGTTTTTTTTCATAGACCATTGAACTATCCAAACAACAGAAGAAACAAGAAAAGCTCACCCCACGATGACATGATACATGACAAACTAGATTACCATCCGACGAGCTAGCCCTTTGCATGTTGCCAAATTTTCATTGTGACAAAAGAATGTTGCCCTTAATGGATTGATCCGTGCCAAAATTCCCAATAATGCTATGAATTCGAATTGTATGCATCTTGTTCCTTCGGTCATATATATCAACTCTCTGGCTCTATTAGTTTGTACATTGTTGTTTAACCGAGTACATTAGAGTACAAGGTTAACTAATAATAATCAACACTTAAAACACAGTAATAATTTGCATCAATTTCATTTTTTACTTGTCGGGAAGAAAACGACGCGTAATTCCAGTGCATTTGATTTGTATTTGACTCACAAAAGTCACTTTTTCAGTTCTCAATATTTACTAATCACATGGGAAATCGTTGCTAATCAGATCTGTTGATTAAGTAATTAGTGTATTAGATTACCAAGCAAAACATGTCATGCACATTCCAATACGAGATTGAGAAACCAAACCCTCAAGCTAGTCTAAAAGTTGCATTGTTTTTTAAGCATCGTTAACAGCAAAGAAAATTTAGCCCCCTAACGTTGATATTGTAAAACAAACATTTTCCAGTTTTACTTCTTCAACTGCTCCATGACCAGCACAGTGATGAAGATGGTGAAGTGATTAATATAGAAAGGCTAAGCTAGAATGGAAGAGGAGGAATATGCAATTGTATATGTAACTATATAGATAGATATAAGTATATATGATCATATAGTATATATAAAGCTGCATTGGGAGGGAGCTAGCTAAAGCTTAGGCCTCGTGACCCGACCCAACTGGAGCAGCAGGAGGAAGAGAGAAATAGCCTGTCAAAAGGGCACAGACAGTTCTTGAAAAGATGAAGGCTAGTGTTTGACATTTTGCTTTCAACTGCATTATATCACTCAGCAACTTTTTCCTCTTGATCTTATTTTATTTGTATTAGTATCTCTTACATTGTTATTCACATTTACTTTTGTACCTACCAAGCAGAGGAGTGTAACAATGCCTATGATCATCTTGTTTGACTCAGCCATGTATGCATCCTTCACCGGCGCGGCTGATAATCATTTTGTCTAATATGAATATAGAGTATGAAATATTCACCTCTTCCTTGCAAATGTTCCTCACGTCTTCATTGATTTGTATTATAGGGTAGTTTGATGTATTTTATTTTATGTTGTCAGATTTGGTTTTAGTGTCATCTTATTTGACTGTAAATTTTCTTTTTTATTAATAAATTTAGTGTGAAAAAACACTATGCTCTACCCAGCTCCATTTAACCAAAAAAAAATGTTCCACAAACTAAGAGTGTGAAGCCATTAGCCTTCTGAAATCTTTTTATGTTGTGATTGTTTCTCATGTTCCAAGAGAAGCAAAACATCCGTGCGGATGCGATTGCTGAAGTTGGTCCCTAACACGAAGTTGGTCATCATGATAAAATGCAAGATGCGCGTGGTGCAATTTGGTTGTATTTGTGGATTTTTTTTGTAATTTTAGTTTTCATGTTACAAAAATAAATAATCTTGTAATAGGCGATGCATATTGATTAATGAAAAACTCGATAAGAATTAACTTCATTCTCAAATAATCTTAATTTTACGCAGTAGTAATCATGTCTAGTGGCGCCATTGTGTTTTCCATGTTATGGCTGGATCTTTTAGTTATAGGGCGTGGCACCTTGGATTGTGATGCTTTACACAACAAGAACCAAAACAGAAATAGGATCCGAAGAAAGGGTATCCTACTTGGTAAGTAAAATCACTCGAATGCAAAACCCGTTAGAATAAGCAAAGCGCCCTCACTCTTTCTCCCCCAAAACAGAATGTGGCAGCTAAGCAGGAGAAGCATGACAGTAATGAACAAAAAGGAGAGCACGTTCTATTACCAAAAAGTAATCCTAGAAGCTGACTTGCTTGAAGAAAGCTTACACTGGGTTTAATCAAATAGCAGATAAATCAAGCAGTGTGACCAATGTTTATAATATATAATGCATGGTTTGGTTTGGTTTGGTATCTTGCATATGCATGTAAAAAGTTGTTCGTCTTTTTAGGCCGTCGACGTTCTTTTCTTTGTCTCTCTCTTTCGTGTTTTCTGATTTTGAAATCCAGAATTGTTTCGGAACCACACTGACAAAGCCACAAACTGCAACACGTGAAAGAGAGACGCATCATCACTAACCTCACATTCCCAGATCGAACCAGAAAGCCAATAAATTTTCCATAACTTTTAGCTTCCCTCTCTCTCTCTCTCTGTGGCGACCACAGTAGTAGTAGTCCTTTTCAGATTTCTGTATTCCCCCCTTCGGATCCATATCGTCATTATCGATCATCAGCTTTTCTCTTTTTGCTTTCTCTCTGGTTATTTCTACAGCCCCATGTCTCATTATAAGTTTCTGTTCTTGTTCGTTTTCTTGTGTCAAAACTAATGGTGACTGCTCTTGCCTCTTGGATAATAGTTTGTGAAGAGTACCCTCCCTGCAACTCTGAAACCGAGGACCCTCCCTCTTGTGTGAATAATACTCCAGTACTGTGTCGACTATGGTCCCTGGCTGGCTCCTCTGGAAATTATACTATATACTAAAGGATGGTTAACTGTTAACGGTGATTTTTTTTTTTCTTCCTGAAACAGGTAATTTAGATTTTTTTAGATAGACTCTCTCTCGACAAAGATTTTTTTACCCTCCATTTTTTACTTTTCTTCCACATCCTGAATCTTACAAATCAAAACAATTAGAGTATTTATATTTTTGGTAGAATACAAGACTAGATGTTTTGTTATATAAAAGTTGTTTTTGTGATAGCTCTTATACATATGTAAAATATGCATAATGTGGATACTACACCGCGCTAAGGGGTGAGTATACTGACCATTTTGCCCTTGTTATTTTTAAGAAACCACAATATTGTCATTAACTTTAGATATATAATCAGTATAACAACTTAGTATAATTTGTATTAATAATATTCTATGAAGTACATATCAGAAACATTTCTATCAATCAATTACCCTATTGACCAGCTTTATAACGTTGTTTTTGGATAAAATAATTTTAATGTCCATAAAAATTTTAAAATTATGGGAATTACAATTCCATGAATTTTGTTATAGCTCTTATACATATGTGGAATATGCATAATGTGGATACTACACCGCTTCAAGACGCGGGTATACTAACCCTTTTGCCCCTGTTATTTTTAAGAAACCACAATATTGTCATTAACCCTAAATATATAATCAGTATCACAGCTGGGTATAATTTGCATGTTAAACATTCTATGAAGTACATATCAGAAACATTTTTATCAATCAATTAACCCATTGATCAGCTTCATAACGTTGTTTTTGAATAAAGTAATTTTAATATCCATAGAAATTTCAAAATCATAGGAATTACAATTCCATGAATTTAAATCTTATTAATTGAGAATTTCATTGTTTGAATTTCATGATGTGTCCATAGAAATTTCAAAATCATGAGAATTACAATTCTATGAATTTGAATCCTATTAATTAAGAATTCTATTGTTTGGATTTCATGATGTAGAGTTTTAAAATAACAAGAATTTGTATTCAGACTAATCTTAGTTAAAGGAATTGACAAATGACGCTTATTTTGTGAGAAATTTAAGTCGGGAATTTAAGCTCCTAAATTTCACGATTATTTTCCCGTGAAAATTGCTAATTCCACGGGATAAGTATCCAAACGAAGAAACCGTCCTAAAAAATTGGGAATTCCTTATATTTGATTAAATTCTCGGGAATTCATCCACATCCAAACACACCGTAAATGTATACACCGCGCCAAGGCGCGGGTATAATTCTAGTTTTAACTAAGACAGTGAAAGCTATAGGAGGTGTACTCTACTGCATTTCGCCAAAACAAAATGTACCGTCTTTTACAGTGAAGGTTTACCATTAACTTCAGCATTTACACCCACAGTGAAAGCATGTGTGTCATCTTTGGACAGAATAATTTACACATTCAAAGGAGAAATGGTAGAGATAGCTAGAGAGAGCTGAATTCCATCGTAGATTTTGGTCGGTGTAGATATGGTGGGCTATTCTTACATGTACATTTGTTGATGACTATTGGTCTTATACTCTTATTTGACCATATGCCTCTCACATGAGATTAGGTGTATTCATCTTTCTTACCAGAAGGGATAAGGTACAACCTAGAGGGGATGAATAGGCTCATTTAATAGACTCGCAATTATTTTTTAAATGATTTTTTTCTTCTTCTAAAAATCACAAAAAATGAAACTAAAGAAGAAGCTATTATGCAAGGAAGAACAAAACGCCAACGAGAGTTGGCAAGAATAATAACACTTGCTTCTTGAATGGAACCTCACTAAAATTGGAGCCTTAACATTTGCAAGTCTCTTATTGGTAGGTTGTTAAGTACTGGGAACATATATGATCGATGCTGATAAAAAGTGTCACGCTGTCAACATCTACAGAGTCGGGGACATCACGATGCCTAACTGTACGTGGATGTTTGCTAACTTACAAGGGGATAAACCTTGAGATTACAGGGTCTAACTGCATGCTCATGTCGTAATCGGCTTAAACCTAGAAGTTAGAGGGGTTTATGATGTCTAGTTGTCCACAGGTTCAAAATGTTTCTAGATTGGTGGAACATTTCCTACCCAATAAGTCAAAAAAAAAAAACATACAACAATTAACAGAGGTATAAGATCTAAGTGCTGAATAACTGATTCACAATTACTAATGAGAAAATCTTTGGGTTGCAACAGACACAAAGTTCAATATGCACAAAGACATGCACAAAAGATTGAGTGTGATTATCTGTTGTGTAACTGTGTAATATGGAGACTTAGTTAAAACATCGAGTGAAATGAGTTTTCATTTCTTCGACACAGCTAGTCACCATGACACAACCCTAACTTAAGCTTGACTGCCTGATTATATATTTCGAATTAGCAATGCCAATATATGACAAACCTATACAAAGAAAGTTTGTGTATGCAACAAACACAAAGTTCAATATACACAATGACATACACAAAACATGAAGTGTGATTATCTGTTGTGTAACTATGTAATATGAAGACTTAGTTAAAACATCGAGTGAAATGAGTTTTCATTTCATTCAACATAACTAGTCTTCATCCAAACCATGACACAACTTTAACTCATGCTTTAGCAATGCCAATATACGACAAACCTATACAAAGAAAGTTTGTGTATTTGACATGGTATAGCTAGTTCAATTTTATTGTAGTTTTCGACTAAATGGAAGCAACAACCTTTCTTTGTGGGTGACATGGGATGTGCCCTACTCTACCCACAATGGAAGACTTTCATTCATCTTTTGCGTATGAACAGTTTTACTAAATTAGTTAAACTATCTCGAAGTTAACTTACTCAAACATAGATATCTTTTGATCGATGAAGATTTCGACCATAGATCTTTACTCATTCAGCTAGCTTTAGAGCAAGTCCACCCATATGATTTTTCATGACCTAGATCATGAGCCACATAAGCATGATGACCCAAGCCTAAAGTTGCACCTTCCACCCATCAAAAAAATCATACCTCATCTATCATTGAGTCTTTCTTTGGGTAATCACCATGATCTAGAACAATGACCCAAAGACCTGGGTCTTCCCAACGCGATGTCAGCCCAACACACCCACATGGGTGACGTCAGTGATGCAGAGAGAGAACAATCACTTCCCAATATTACGCATCTGATGCATGGACCAATAAGGAAGCTCTAATTCCACGTGTCTTACAGTTTGTCGTCACTAGCAACGATGTTGGACCCCACCACACATGCGTCGGCCTGCACATGGTGCGTTCAAATATGAACCCAACGGTCATGCAATCTGGACCGTTGGTTTCAACACTAAAGTGAATCTGATGGTTTAGAATTTTTTTAAATACATATCCTGCAAAATTCATGAAAAAAAATTAGAAAATGATACAAACCTAAGATAAACCCTTTATAATCTAATTAATATATGAAGCTTATTTACATTATGTATCAATATTTTCATAAGCTAAATCATTTATATGTTATATTTTAATTTTAATAGTAAAAAGAAGTAACATAAAATTCAATAAATTGTAAATGTCACGTGGCGACCCAGATCATTAACCAAACAGGTGGAAACTGTTGCCTAATGACAATGACCCAACATGACCCATGTCACACCCGTCGTAACCTATGTCATACCCCAACGATGACCCAACGGGTGAACTTGCTCTTAGATTCACATTATTATTCGATCGACTAAATGCTTACAATCATTGTTTGGAAAATTGAAAAGACACGTTTTCTTCTTTCAATCTTTGAACCACCATACATGGTTTGGAAAATCGTATACATTGAATTATCAATCTATATATCCAATAACATTATAAGAATCATATTTGGATCGAATTAAGGTTGTCTAGCTTGTAAATTTGTAATCTTTTAATTTATGTTTAGTCTAAATATAAGTCTTTGCTATCAGTGTTTAGTGCTCTCACTACCAGAACAAGCACTTTAGCCGACGAAAAAGTTTCGTCGGCCTGTTAGCTTAATTCATCGGCTAAGATCTTAGCAGACGAGCCATCGTCGGCTAAGATTTCGTCGGAAAAAGGTCGTCGGCGATGGCTTTAGCCAACGAAAAAAGAAGACGTCGTCGGCTATAGTCCCACAGTTTAGCCGACAAAAAACATGTCGTCGGTTTTTTTCCCAGACTTTAGCCGACGAAACAATTAAGATATTCGTCGGATAAAGTGTGTAATAAAAAATTAAAAAATAAATATAGCCGACAAAATACAGTCTGTTTCGTCGGCTAAACCTTATAAAAAAATTAAAAAATAACTATAGCCGACGAAACATGCCATAATTCGTCAGCTAAACCTTATAAAAAAATTAAAAAATACTATAGCCGACGAATAAACTGAAGATATTCGTCGGCTATAGTATTTAAATATCGTCGGTTAAAGTTGTTGGCTTTTGAAAAAAAAACTGCAGAAACTTTCAGCCACCTCCAATCACCACCAAAATTTGACAAAATCTTCCTCTCAACATTTCGAACAACTTTCTAGAAGAAGTCGAATCTCAATTCTAAGCCTAAACAGGTCAATTGAATCAAAATATAAAAATCCCCAATTTTAAACCCTAAAAACTTTAAATCTTCGATTCTCCTCACACACACCGAATCGAGCTACCAAATTCTAGGGGAATGTAGTACTAATCAAACTCAACTTATCCATATATAGAACTTACCAAATGGTGACCTGAGGAAGAAGAAATTCGATCGACACCGAATCCGAACCGGCGGAGTTTTGGAGCTCGATTTATCCCTCACGGCGGCGCCACTCGATGCACCACCTGTCCAACAATGAAGTAGAGACGACGGCGAAGCTTTTGGGACAAGTGTGGCGGTCTCCGGTGGCTTGACGGCGGAGCTAGGCCGAGAAGAAAATCCGGCAGGCTAAACAGACTTCTTACCTTTCACCTCCGGTAAAACTCCTATAGAAGGAACTTTACCCGACGAAATTATTTATTTTCATCGGCTAAACTCTTTTGAAAATTTTGGTTGACCGCCAAAAAAATTTTGGTTGAAAATTTTGAAATTTTTTGACAATAACCGACGAGATTTTGAATATTTTCGTCGGCTAAAGTCTTTTGATAATTTTCCTCCAAATTTTGGTTTACCGCCAAAATTTTTTTGACCTTTAGCGGACGACTTTTTTAATATCTCGTCGGCTAAAGTCTATAAATTCACGAAAACGCTCATATCTCCCTCTATATTACGTAGTTTGGTCAAACCTTTCACACGAAAAACTTTCACGTAGATGAGACGCAACCGCCTATATAAAAATTTTGAGACATTTACATTCCGACGATAGGGCTCCCCATAGGGAATAATAACGGTAAATAGGGTTGACCGCTACTATCGGCACTGAGACGTTACCCGATTTACGTGATTTTTGAACCATAGCCGTATTTCACCATTTTGAACACATCTTATTTCACGAGATTTTTGATAATTTTGCTTCCTATGTAGAGTTGGATTACAAAGTTGTATAACCTACTAAACAAGTTATACAACATTAGTAGACACGTTGTGATTCCGATGACTAAAATTCACAAACCAAATTCAACCGTCAGATATGATCATTATGACGAAAGATGTCTATGGTAAAAATTCAACTGGATCCGACAACGTTAAGGGTTCGATCGAAACGGTCAACTCTAATCCATCGTCATTTATCACACGAAAACGCTCATATCTCCCTCTATATTACATAATTTGGTCAAACCTTCCACATGAAAAACTCTCATGTAGATGAGACGCAATTGCCCATATAAAAATTTTGAGACATTTACCTTTCGACTATAGGGCTCCTCATATGGAATAATAACGGTAAATAGAGTTGACCGTTACTATCGGCACCGAGACGTTACCCGGTTTACGTGAACCATAGCCGTATTTCATTATTCTGAACACATCTTATTTGACAAGATTTTTGATAATTTTTCTTCCTATGTTGTATAACATACTAAACAAGTTATACAACATTAGTAGACAAGTTGTGATTTCGATGACTAAAATTCACAAACCAAAATTCGACTGTCAGATATGATCATTATGACGAAAGATGTCTATGGTAAAAAATTCAACTAGATTCGACAACGTTAATGGCTCGATCGAAACGGTCAACTCTAATTGGAAATAAGAAAACTACATTTTGAAGCCCTAAACGAACTCGGATGGCCAAAAAGGCCCATATGTCAGGGCAAAGTGTTGAGTTCGACTCGTAGGGCCGTTACGCTTCCGGAAAGGTATCACAATAGTCAATCGGACACCGAACGCCAAATCTACAGCATACCAGGTTTCGACTGTTCTACATTAGAGACGTTACCCGATTTACGTGATTTTTGAACCATTGCCGTATTTCACTGTTCTGAACACATCTTATTTCATGAGATTTTTGTTAATTTTGCTTCTATGTAGAGTTGGTTCACAAAGTTGTGTATTTGTTTAAAACCTACTAAGCAAGTTATACAACATTTTATTGTTTTTCTTTTAGCCGACGACTTTTTTCGATAATAGCCAACGAGATTTTTTTTCGTGTACTAAAATACTTTTTAGCCGACGAGTAAAAACTTTGGCCGACGAAAAAATTACTTCAGCAGACGAAAAATTTAAATTAGCCGACGAAGAAAAATTTTGTCGGCTAACGTGGACTTTAGCCAACGAAAAAATAATTCGTCAGCCTAGTTTTTTTATTTTCGTCGGCTAAAGCCTTTCTTCTAGTAGTGTTTATGAGTTTTTATATAAACTGACTAGATCCATCTATACCACAATTGCATGCTAGGCATATTAGGAGATTAGCTAGCTGCATAGAACCATAGAGGGCGAGTGATAGACTGATAGACATTTGTGTAAGGGCTTACTAAATTATGAGTGTAAGAGTTTCATCAGTCCATAGAAGTCGAGTGATAGACTGATAGACATTTGTGTAAGGGCTTACTTAATTATGAGTGTAAGAGTTTCATCAGTTTGCTTACTATATATAGGTTAGTTTAGTTTTCCGGTTTCGAACTCTCTTATGTAATGTATGTATGTAAACTATAGCTAATGTTGGGTGTACTTGTATATTGTTTATTAATAAAGTCATATTTCAATAAATATCCTACCAATCACCCCGGATTCGAACTAGAAACCCTAAACAAAATATCAGATAGTAGTAGTAGTAGTATGACAAGTATCCGTTGATAATTTTGATATGGATATGTAGACATGGAAACCTACGTGAAATGCAATGCTTCAACAACTTGTAGCTAGTATGACTAGTATCTAATCACCATCTCTCCCCGTTTAGCTTTAGCTCATATGAATTCAATCAACTTCGATTCCTATATTTATTCGCACACTTATCTATAGTTGAGTGAAACCGTAGTGTTTGTTGGGAACATATATGTATTGTGGATCATGGGCAGCTCATGTAAGTCATTAGTGTCATGTCAAAGCAACTAGAATGAACTGCACTTGGGGAAGGTACAAGATCACATGGATGGATCGATATATATGGATCGAACAATGCACATTAGGTTAAAAAATATTGATGCAGAAACGATAACCTGCATTTGATAGGAAAAAGACGCACAATGATGTACCAAACATTCGATCCTCAACAACACAACAAGGGCAACCCTTTGAAATCGACCTACAACTTAGAATGCGGCTAGCAGCATTAGGCCAAAATTTGCTGCTGTAGGAGTCGAAGTCCGACGTCTGTAGCATATTCTTGGTCTAAAAAAAAAAAAGCAATGAGCGGGCAATCATACTCATACATGGCGACGTCGGCTGTGTATGCAGTACATCATGTACTGCCCATGTCTGGTTGACGACGTTATAGCACAGTGACGCAGTTGAATTAGGACTTTTTACCTTTGATAAGAAGCACGGGCGCTTGGCGCGTCTCGCGTGGCAGTCTTCATCTCACCAAATCCACCTCAGGAGGACATCATATCGATTATCGAGTGAAAGCAAACAGTTGGGTCGGAGGTCTCTCTGCTCGGTTTTGTTTCCTAGGGTTCGATACAGCGGCGGCGACGTTTTCAGATCGGCAGAGGTTCACCCCCCACCCCCATTCCGGCGAACGACGCCGCTCCCTCTCCTGAGAGTCTCGCCGAAGGTACCATTCTGTTGTTTCAACTCTCTTTTTGAAGATTATAGGGAGTTTTGGTTAGAAAATTGAAGGATAAAAAAACTTGTATGCTAACGACTATAAGTTCTATTAATGAATTTATCGTCAATAATCGCTCCAATTTGATTCGGGAATGGGCGTTTTGGTCAATGTGAATGAGTTTCAGCTTCTGGGTTTCTGTGGTGTGTTGTGTTTTGGAATTCTAGGTTGTCTGTTGTGGGATTTTGGGTGATTTTAATAGAGGGGTTTGTATTTGTCTTGTAAAGTTGGTAATTTATATGGTAATTAACATATGAGTGTTTGCGTTTGATGTAATTGTAGGATCTCAGATCCTTTGTTTGGACTGTAGTTTCATACATGTTCAAAGATACGCTAAAGTTGCCACCTTCGTCTTCCCAGATTGTGTTTTCGATATCTTTCTTCTCGTGGAGCATTAAACCATTATATAGAATCTTCTTGTTAAACTTAGTGTGCATAGGTCATGTTTTGGACAGTGAAGGTGATTATGTAGAAGCACTAAAGGCATTTATAGATAGCCACAGGTATGGATTTTCTAGTGGACATTCTTTATTTGGAGCAAGTATGTTTTTATTCACCCTGGATTCTCTAATGAGGTGCTGCATTCGTGCTCAGCCAAATTATCCTCCTAGATGCATGTACTTGATATTGTAAATACAGCCCTCCAAATATCATGACTGTGGAGAACATAGCTCTAGTTTGCCATTTTATGTGTCTGGACCACATAGTATCTGATTTATCGACTGTACGGTATATACAATAAAACAATACAGTAAATAGACACACACACATACGTATTTGTATATGTATGCTCACATAAAAGTAGATTATGGCCTTTGTAGTATGTTGTGGACTGTTTATGTACAACATGTTGAAAAAGATGTTAACAGTTAAGGGTATCATTTAAATTTAAATTAGTTGATGTCTGATGGAGGTGAAAATGTGTAAGTTTAAATATAGTTAGCAATATTGTATGCCGCCATTTGAAATAGATTAGTTTTAAAAATTCAATTTTTGATATTTTTGAGTGATCTTAGGCGAAAGTGAATACAAATATGAGATAGCTTTCAGCCTTCCAGAAAGGGTTGAAGGCAATCCTGGTTTGGAATACGTACATCACCTCATTTTCTCTTGGTTTCATGAGTTCACAGTAAAGCATAGCAAGAAGAACGTTGAAGATAACTACATAAGTAAGTAACAGACTCTAATTAGTTCTATGCTGGTTGTAGTTCTCCTACCTAATCTGATCTTCCTCACATTCTACTGAGAATGCCATTTATTAAAATCTAGTGTTGTTGTCTTGACCTATCTTTCATAGTCGGGTTTTCCTGGAACATTGGTAACAATTGTTCTTTTTGTGCCACATTCTGTTCCTACAATGCAGGACTTTCATAGAATTTGAAGAATTGACTGCTGCTTATGCAAAAGGTGAGGTGCATCCTGGCGACATCAAACCGTATTTGGCAAAAGCATTGAATAGGATAATGGAGGTAGGTTCATATGTTCATGTCATGTGTGTTCAATTTTTTTACAACCAATGGGATGTTCATTCTTTTACGTGTAAATCTTGGTTGTTTGGCAACATGGATATGAAGTTTGAAAATTTGTTGCTTAATGAATCGGTTAATGCACCAAGATGAAGTGAATCATTGACTTCAAGCTTATAGCATAGGTTTAGTACCTTCAGTTTCTCGCGTCTCATGCTTCCAAGCCTAATAAAATGTTATAGTAGAAGCTCATGGGTGAGCAGATGATCTGATTCATTAGGATTGGTTTACCTGATTATCCCTAACCCTAAGATATATGGTCTAGTGGAAAG
>NC_020496.1:6117943-6168151 GCF_000184155.1 Fragaria vesca subsp. vesca
CTAAGGTGTTAGATATGGGAACTAAACCCCAAAAAATTGTTTTGGGTGAATGTGGTTGAGACCCTAGTGTCATGAGTTCTCTGCCTATTTTCTTTGCTCGAGTTTGCTTACATATTGTTTCTGACTCTCATTTTATTCAGGTTCGGGATTTGGTACGATTATGTATGTTTGATTCTGGACTATGTTTTCAGTTCCTTGCTTGCTCAATGTTTAGCCATTTACTGGTATCTGCTGCCAAAGTTACTTGCTTCAACTGGTCAATATCTGTTGTCATGTTCTTGGGCTGTGATAATCGCTTATATTTATCACAACCCAAAAACATGACAACAGATTGTCGTTTACTAAATCATAAACTAGTCACATGAATTGTAGAAAGAGGTGTCATAGCTGACCCTACAACAGATATTGACTAGTTGTCATGTTTTTCTGTTTATAACCTGGATCTTTGGGGTTTTTTTATCCCACCGTGCAGCTTAAGAAAGAGATGTCAGAGCTGACCCTGCAACGAGACCTTGCTCAGTCTCAGGTTAAGGATCTGGTACAAGTGCTTGGAGATGATAAACTATCACCAGTATGTATTTCTAAACTGCAGATTCCAATTTACTTCAATATGTGTTGCATGTACTAAGTTTGTTTTTATATGAATTTAAGTGTATATGGGTCATTATTATCCCAAATTGCAAGTGCGAATTTCATGGGAAAACATTTAAATTCAACCCAAATTTTGTATCTTCTTATGTAATCTTGAAAGTACTCCTCCCTGAAATTTGCTGGAGATTGTAATGCATTTTCTATGATAGGATTGTATGAAATATATCAGGTTCTTGAGGTGTCTATAGCTTGTCGACTTGTCCTAGAGAAGCTAGAACTTCATGTCTATTACATAGATTTATGAAAATTTAAGTTCCCAAGCAACTGTAAATTTTTCCTATGACACTATAAATTATTTGAATATTCATTTCATGATGATGATATCTTCTTTGTGCAGTTTTTTCGATGTGATCTTTGTGCAGTTACATTATCCAAAAGCAAATGGACCTAAGCAAAGCTCACCAGCTGAGCTTGTAAATAATTGTCAATGCATTTGAAATGGACATCGATGTTGATGAGTTACTTGCTTCAAATGGAAAGAGCGTCAACTGATCATAGAATAGAGATAGTGACCCATTGTATTTGAAAAATACATTATTTTAGGAAGCATGCCAAAAAACAATGGTGTGAAATCGAAATTGTGGGTGAGTTAGTTTGGTCAATTTTTCCATACGTTAAACTCTCATATAGATGAGACCTAATTACACATGTTAAAACTTAGAGACGTTCAGCTCCCGACGATAGGGCTCCTCATAGGTAAGATTAAACGTAAAAAGAGTTTACCACTTTTATCGGGACCTAAATGTTACCTGAAATATATGATTTTTCAACCATAGCCATATTTCACTATTTCGATCACATCTTATTTCGTGAGATTTTAAATTTTGTTTCCTCTCTATAGTTGGTTCATAAAATTATACACTTGCATATAATCTACTAAATAAGTTATATCACATTAGTAGGCACGTAGTGATTCTAATGATTAAAATTCACAAAATAAAAATTCGTCCATCTGATATGATCGTTATAGTAAAACTCGGTTGTGGTATAAAATTCAACTGGATTCGGTAACGTCTGAGGCTCGATCGAAGCGGTCAACCTTAATCCATTGTCACTTATCACACGAAAGTGCTCTTACCTACCTTTTCATGACCTAGTTTGGTCGATTCTTCCACACGTTAAACTCTCACATAGATGAGACCTAACCACATGTTAAACTTTAGAGACGTTCAGCTCCCAACGATAGGGCTCCCCATAGAGATGATTAAATGTAAAAAGGGTTGACCGCTTTTATAGGGACCCAAACGTTACCCGAAATACATGATTTTTCAACCATAGCCGTATTTCCCTATTCCGATCACATCTTATTTCTCAAGATTTTTGAATTTTTTTTTTATTCTTTATAGTTGTGATTCTTTATTGGGACCCAAACGTTACCTGAAATACGTGATTTTTCAACCATAGCCGTATTTCACTATTCCGATCACATCTTATTTCACAAGATTTTTGAATTTTTTCTTATTCTTTATAGTTGGTTCAAAAAGTTGTACACTTGCATATAACCTACTAAACAAGTTATACCATATTAGTAGGCACGTAGTTTGAATGACTGAAATTCATAAAATGAAAATTTGACCGTCTGATATGATCGTTATAGTAAAACTTGGCTATGGTATAAAATTCTACTAGATTCGGCAACGTCCGGGGCTCGATCGAAGTGGTCAACCCTAATCCATCGTCACTTATCATACAGAAATGCTCTTACCTACCTCTTCGTGACCTAATTTTTGTCGATTCTTCCACACGTTAAACTCTCACATATATGAGATCTAACCACATATGTTAAAACTTAGAGACGTTCAGCTCCCGACGATGAGATGTAACTACCCATGTAAAAATTTCTGAACGTTTACCTCCCGAGGATAGGACTCCCCATAGAGAAGCATAAACGTATATAATGTTGACCGCTTTTATCGAGTTCCAAACGTTACTGGAAATGTGTGATTTTTCAATCTTAGTCGTGTTAGATTTTTGAAAATATTGCTTCCTTTAATTATGTACATTTACTTATAACCTACCAAACAAGAGAACTTTGTACCACATTGATATTTAACTTTGGTATTACATCCTACGGTTAGATGTTCCATAAACCTATCCAATTCCATGGCTGAAATTGTAGATATAGTGTTTTACCATAGCAGGCTGAAAAGTATGATTAATGATTATCGCAAGGATTTGAAAACTGTTAGTGCAGGAGATGCATACAGAAGTATCAGACTTACATTCCACACAAATTATACATACACTTGATAGATTTGATAAACATTCATATTACTGATAAAATCTTGCATACAGTTCTAGTACATCAATTGTTAACTTTCCAACTATTAACAAAATGTAAAGAGAAAGATCCATAGCACCAAAAGTTTTGTAGTGTGAATCTCAAAAAGCCACCAAACAAGGAGTTGGCGAATATGGATCATATCCTAATCCACATCCAATTTGTCATTCTTTTAGAGCATGCTAGAGTTAACCTTGTAAAATCTGCATAAAGCCAACAAAAAAATTCATCCATTATCAGCAAAACCCTTTCCATTCTTAATCTAAACATCCATCAATGAATCTGAACAATAGCTACCAATAGTATTATCATCCGTGTAGGCTGGGTAAGTAACTCCTCCTCTGACATGGCTCTTGTAATCCCTAATTCCAAAACAAGAATGAAACATACCTCACCTCCAGTCAATTCTGCAAGCATCTTGCTAACCATAGTTCTTAGCTCCGCATCAGTCATCTTACTCCGAGCATAACCAAAAATAGTGAAGTGCTGCAACAAAAATCACACATTCATTATCAAACCAATTGATCCAAACCTCAAAATCCCAAACGAGAGAAAGAAAAACAATTTCACACACCTTAGGGACGCGACCCTCATAATAAAGCACGAAAAGAGCGGGAATATCTTCTTCTTAGTAAGGTCCCCAGATGCTCCAACCACAGTAATACTCACAATGGACTCAGTTTCTTCAAAACTAAACCCACTCGAGCCTTACCTTCATTTACAGACCCAGACATAGCTGAAAGCAACTCAACTTTCAATTCCTTGAAAGCAGTTTCATTCTCCACAGGCTTCACTGCTGGAGCCATCACTGCTCACAACACAGTACAATCAAAAGCCACAAACTTTCCAAGTCCAAATTGAACAAAAACTACTTTGTTTTACTAAAATCCCAAATGTTCTAAACACATCAAACTGACCAATGACCAAAGCTTTAACGAAACAAAGACTAAAACTTTACATTCAACTCAACACAGACTGTATAATCAACACAAACCCAGAAAAAACATCACTTTGAACTTGCGACAAGTATATGATCACAGATGACAGTTTACATAATTATTGAATGTAGTGAAGCAGCCACTAGGCTCCTGGCTGTATTAGCAATGCATACAAGGCTCAAACAGATAAACAGTCCGTACAACTATGAGGTAACCTTAGCTCCAAAATCTGAACAGCATGCTGCTATTTTCTTATCATCAGTAGTCACAACCGGTACAGAAAAAAAGAAGTAATTGGCCGATCATTTTGACTATGGAAATGTATTAAAGAAAACATGTACATGCTTTCAGCTTGACTGTTGTACTGTACATACCAAGTTGATCCAGCTTGTTTGCAAGTTTTGCTCTTTTCCTATGTGCTCTAGAATCACAACAAAGTAGTTAAGCATATCATGGTAGCATCTTTTCCGCTAAAGTATCATGGCACACAGTACATACAAAACACTAGCAAACACAACCAAGAGCAAAGAAACATAGCTTAATCATGGATCACATCAACAAATCTAGACATTCTACAAAGACCCAGGAGAACATAATGTTCTACCTCCCATATGAACTCACTCACCATTCACATATTTTGCTTAATAGAGCCCAAATGAACCAACAGCTCCATTATGATCACCTAATTATAATATCACAATCCTCTAGTCTCTGATTATCAACACTTAAACCTCCACGACATATTCCCTTAGCTTCACATTGTCAAAATGTCAAACTTCACACTAAGCTAAAGATTGATAAACCCATGTATCCAAAAAAAAAAAAAAGCTGATAGACCCAATTTCCAGTTGGTCCCCACCACCCAATTCAACCACCTCTGAATCCTTCGTCAATTATTCTAACAAATAATCTGAGCAATCAAAGTTGAAGAAGAAAGACTGTAAGCACCTGGATCATGGGCTTTCAGAGAATCGGAACCAGAGGTTTTCCCGGAAATATTTAAGAAGCGACACGAGCCGGTATGATTCTGACCACCCGGCACAGAAACCTCGCCGATCGCCGCCTTCTTACCACCGCGTACCCCAGCCGTTTCGGCAATCATCCAAGACCGACTGCTACTCTCTGACCCAGATGACCCCTCATGAGAAACCGTGGATTTGATTTCGGGTCTTAACCCATTCAAGCTTCTTCAACACACCTCTCCACTGTTTCATTAATGAAGTTACCCACCTCCATATCGTGGATCGCGGAGGGAAGAGTTACCGAAAGGCGAAAGTCACGCACATCACGCGCTAACGGAGACGACGGGGCCAGACGGAGAAGTAATTTGCACATGCCAATCACTGATTGACACGTACTCCAGACAGCCAAGTACACCAAGTACTGCATACATTCCAGAACTCACCCTCACATATGCCATTGTCATCCCTTCCAAAACGTCCAATCCAGTCCATGCCAAACGTTCTTTTCTTTCGAAGAAAATGATCGATCCAGTACTACACTCGCCGTCCCTTTTCCAGCTCTTGTCTATGAGTTTTCAGTCAGATGTTCTGGATTAGAATTGATCGCTGATGTGGGCATATAATGATCCATGCATGCAAATTATTATGCAATCAATATTCCATTGAAAATAATAATAATAAGAAGAAGAAATATATGGAGAGATGGTGATGGGACGCGCACGGGAAAATTACATAAGAGTGATTCCGGAATGATATCTCTCACCATGCATGCCAGGAGATTCTGAATGTCCACCCTTTCTACGTACAGAATACTGTTCTCATTCTTGTTTGTTTCTCCCTTTTCTTCTCCCACTTTTGTCTCTGTCTTTTTATTTTCTTTCTTCTTCGTGTTAGGAAGCAAAAATTGGAATTGACAGCATGCATATTGATTGATACATTGATCATATAGCTCACACCAAACTGGTCTCAACGCTCCATATATATTGTCATAACGACTTAAATAGCTAGTTGAAGTCCATCAACTTAAATAGCTAGTTGAAGTGACTAGCTAGGAGCTAAAAGTACCATTACGTTATTACTTTAAAAGTGTACCACATGCTGTTCTAATTAAAAGCACTAGCGACTTGATACTTCTAATGTCTTGCACTCGATCTAAAGAAAGTAAACAGTTTCATGCATGAGGGTTGCTTTACGTTGAAAATAGCAATGTCTAATAATAAGAAAGAATCGCTATCAAATCAGTAATAAAAAAAAAGAAAATTTTATAATATGTTAATGTATATGATGCATCAATTTTGTCCTAAAGTTGTAAAATAAATCCTTAAAATAGTATTATTAGTTTTTGAAGTTGTAATATAAGTTCTTAAAGTTGTAAAAAAATTTAGTTACAACATTAATTAATCGTCATGGGCACGAAACTTTATTTGGTCTGGTAATATAGGGACTCGGAAAATCGTCACTATTCCTTGGGCTCAGGTTTGTGCCCCGAAACTGGAAGGAGGGCTTGGTATTCATGATCTTTCATCTCTTAGTTTAGCTGTTGTCCTAAAGTTTGCTTGGGATTCTTTTTCTTTTCATTCTCAATGGGGAGATTATGTACGGTTAAGGTATCCTATTTTATCTGTCTGCAAGCTGGGCTATCGTAAATCCTTAATTTGGCCAAGTATTCGGTCTGTTGCTTCTGGTTTTAGATAAAATTGTCGATGGTTAATTGGGGATGGTAAATCTATGTGTTTTTAGAATGATAAATGGCTTCAAACTCCTATTTTGGAGACTTTGGGAATCTCAAATTGGTCATATTTCAGCAATCTTCATGTGACAGATTTTATTTCTCATCATTCATGGCAGCTTCCTCCCTTCTCTGTTAGTGTGGTAGCTTGCTTCTCTTCCAAGACGTACTTTTTCTCCTCCATGGAACTTAAGAGTTTGTTGGTGCAATTGTCTTTCTATAATCCGCCAAATGAACTTTCGTTACAGTCTTATTTTTAGAGAAGGAAATATGGCAGCTGATAAGATGACAAACTTGGGGTTGTCAAATGCATCATTTACTTGGTATGATAATCCTCCTACTGAGCTTCATGGGTTCTTGCAGGCAGATTATTTGGGTTTTCTAAATTATAGGTTTTCATAGTGGGAGAATTGCCTGGTTTTTATGAGCAGAATAAACAATGTCATTTGGAATGTTGTTTTGGTTTGTTATTGGAATTGTTTTGTCCTAGTCCCCCGTTCCTCTCCTCATCTAATTTTTTTATTATAAATAAAATAGAATTAAATTCAGTTGAACCTACTGTGGTTTAGAGGTGAATTCATGTTAGTCCTTAAACTTTTAATTTAATCAGATTACCCCCCGAAGTTTTATTTTTCTGTCTGCCGTCTCATTCCGTCTCATTGAGACGTTAAATCCAACTAAAGAAGGCTAATATGGTCTTTTAACACAAGTTGGCTCCAAAATTCGAAAATTTCAAATATTTTTCAAACTACACAGCATGTTTGAAAAATTTGGAGCATGCCCCGAACATAAGTTTGGAGCATAAATATGTTTCAAGAACAAATCTGCTTGGACAAAAGCATAGTCTTCATTCATAAAATTAAGCAAATGAGTCTTTAACATGAACATAATAATACGCATATTACCTTACATCCATAAATCGAAACCAAAGGATCCAAAACAAAAGCAAGGTTGCAAATAAGTTCTAGCTCTAATCATCTTGACAAAAAATTAGACCTAGCAACCAAAGCTATGATAGCTAGAGGTTGCACAAAAAGCTTGCAACATAAACATAGGTCTGATAATGTCAATACACGCATGCTAATAAGACATACAGTTTTCTATTTCCCCCTTCCCCTAGCATTTTCTCTGATTCTGTTGGATGACCTACTCGGAGCTGCTTGCTTCGACGATGATGGAATTGTCTTTGGTGGAGCTGGAGCAGAACTTGTTGAAGCCTTTGCAGGTCTAGCCTTCGCAAGAGCAACAACACTTGTTGAAGCCCTTGCAGGTCTAGCTTGTGATCCTCTAGCAGTTGCTTCCTTCTTTGCATCTCTCTTTTCCTACAATAACATGCAACAACACAGCATAATTCTAAACTTTAAGAAATTCCAAACACATGCCAACATGCACACCGAAAACATAATTAGCAATAAGAACAAACATCTATCTTTACCTTCAGATTTTGTGCCCTTAGCTCAACTTTCTTCCACTTCTCATTCTTGGTTAATGGTCCACTCCTCTTAGTATTGGTCTGCATACACATAAAATCAGAACCCTAATAGATTTGAATATCTCAACTCTAATTTCATTGTAGAAAGTCTAATTTGTGATCATGAACAATTATAATGTAAAGAACTTAGGATCCAAGAACTTAATACAAGTCCAACAAAAGAAAAACGTAGTTTAAAGGTGATACCTGGGTTACTGATGTTGATGCATCTAGCTTCCTCTTCCTATTCTAGTTTGAGGTCTTTTCTTTGGGTGGTAAGTTCGATGACAAGTTTTTCGATTGTGACCAACTACACCACAATGACCACACTTTAGAGATCTTTGATTCCGACGAAGATTTATACCACCAGTTTCATCCCGCTCAGCTGCATTCTTGGTCCTCTTTTTCTTTGGCCTTCTGGGCTACCTTGTGTACTGTGGGGGTAGGATTGGGGGTTCATCAATTCTTGACCACAATTCCATACATTAACAGGTTTGATGGTATTGTTATAAATAGCCATGTAAGTGTTCTTCATATAACAACCATCCACATAGTCCTCAAGGGCATGTCTCATAAAGTTTGCAGCAGAAATTGCATGCTTACATGGGATACCAGTTAAATCCCATCTCCTGCATGCACAAGTTTGTGCTTGAAGGTTCACCACGTACTTGTCACCATGTGAACCTACAACTTCAATTTGTGGTCCACCTGAACCAGTAGGAATGCAATTAGTTGCAGCTTTGACTTTATTTTTCTCTAATATCTCCCTAGGTTTGGGGCAGATTCTATCCTCAATCTTGAGCATTTTATCTTTTCTAACTTGGATCCTCCTCATCAGCTTTACTCTAATTTCTTCAAAGCAGGTCACTATAGACTTTGATCTACATGGTACAATGAAAGCATTGAAGCTCTCACACAAGTTGTTCAAGAGGATGTCACACTTCAAGTTAGTTCGAAAATGTGCCCTTGACCAGTGCTTTGGAGGCCTTTCCGGACATGCAAATAAAGTCATTGTTAGTTAACTCTAAAAACACATGAATATAGCACAATTTAACACCACTTGGAACCAAATTTACTTGTGAGCCAATCATAGGCGATAGGATCTAGTGTATTCATTATATTCATTTCCTTGAGGAAGTAGTTCTCTGTGGTTGCCTTTGCACATGCCCAAAGTTGGTCTTTCATCACCTTCCCAGGAAATAAGTTGTTAAAATTTGTCCACAAGTGTCTAACGCAAAATCGATAATCTGCAAGAGGCAACATTTCAGCACAAGCAAGTATCAACCCCTTTTGTTTATCACTTATGAATGTCCATCCATCTCCTTCATCTTTTATGATCAAATCTTTGGCTAGGAGGTCTAGAAACCACAACCAACTGTCCTTACTCTCCATCTCTACCATTGCGTAGGCCACCACCCACGTTGAGTTGTTTGCATCTAAACCCACAGATGTTAATAGCTGCCCACCATAAACACTCTTCAAATGACAACCATCTAGGCCAAGTATGGGCCTACATCCAATTATGAATCCCATCTTAAGAGCACCTAAACATACATACATTCTCTTGAAAACAGGTAATCTATCTCCATGAGGGAAGTCACACTTGATATCAACGGTAGTGTTTGGATCAGCTCTTACAAGCTCAGCTCCGTAGTTCCTGAGTCTTGCATATTGCTCTCTGATTGAAGCTTCTAGAAGCTCCAATGCCGCCTTCTTAGTACGGTATGCCTGCTGGTAAGACACTTTTGCCTTCACTTCCCTCTGCATTTGTTGTCGGAGTGCTTCTGCAAAACAAAAATGGTTGAACTCATTCAATGGATGCAGCAAAAAAAAACAAAAAACAAAAAAAACAAAAAACAAAGAGAACATAAAAAGATTAAGTTAACAGCATAACATTGTACCTGTGTCCCAGCCTGGGTTTAACTTAATCTGCTCACTAAACTTCTCTATTAGGTATGGTACCCTAACACTACTGTTTACATTCACTCTTGCACATGTGTGTTTCCCGTTGTATCTCTTGATTTGCAACGTGCTTTCATGCTGCATCTTAGAGGCATATAGCTCAAATGGGCAATTTTGAGCTTTGCAGATCACATCAACTCGCCAGCTGTCAGTTTTGTAAAAAGAAGGTTGAATTGCCCTCTCTCTAACAGCAGCTCTTAAAATCTTTGCAGTTGCAAACTTCATACCATTACAGAATCGGGGATTAAGCATATCAGTCTTCGGGTTGAACTCAGGGTACCCATCTCCTTCTTCCTCTCCATCAGAATTGACTTCATACCTAATACATTCTTCATCAGAATCAATAGCTCCATAAAGCTGCTCATTGTCCTTAAAAAGCATATCTTTATCATGATCCATACTAGCACTTGACACATGGCCATCTAATCCACCCTTAGATCCTTAGCCACCTCCTCCAATCCACTTTCCTGTCTCATTAAACTCAGTCTCCATACCACCCAACCAGTCATCATCAACACCATAATCATTATAGTCATCCTTGTCAAACTCATGATCATAGTCTTCATCTTCGGAACTGTTCTCAAACCATAGGCCCTCTTCATAATCGTTTGGGAGTAAACTTCTTGATCTTGAGCTCCTTGGTTCATCATAGCCGGGCACATCCATAAGATTTTGTTGGTCATCAAACTCAGTAGCAGCAATAACTTCATCAACTTTGTTCTTTCCTTTGTCCTTTGGGTCATGCACTAGAGCTATACTTACTTGAGTGGGAACTACATCATGCCATTCTGGCTCCCTTATGACTATTCCAAATGTTTTCTTTGGCTGCTTCTTGGGGGTATTCTTCTTTGGTATGTCAGGTACATCATTGGTTACTACACTTGGTTGCCTCTTTGGAGAATCTGGTAGCGCTCCTCAATAACAACTGCATTAGACCCAGCCTGACTAAACGCAAACTCATGGAAGTCATCTTCCATAAACAGTTCATCATCATCATCACTTAACTCCACATATTCAGGATTAAGCTGCAAGTGGTCCAGGTATATGGTGACAAGCCTATCCTGTGGAACACAACGAACATTCTAACTGCATCCAAGTCAGTCTCAAGCTTCGTTAAACCATTGTCACCTATCTTATACCAATAGTTTAATCTCATCCTGCCATAGTTTTGGTTCAATCCTCTCACCATTGAGTCAACTTCAATCAATGACATCCTATCCTTGTCAACATAATCATAATAGTTTATCTTCCCACCTACATACTGGTTGTCCTTAATATAACCTCCATGATTCATTTGGACTGTAAAATAATTTGGTAGACCTGCATATCACAAAATCAAAGTCCAATCAAATGTAATGTTTAATGCATGAATAGCTAGTACGGAAGATCTTTTCTAGCAAAACAATAAACAAACAACTAGAACTCTTTAGATGGTTGTTTACTCAAAACACAAAATAATGCACGATCTCTACAACCATATTTAAATCTCTAAACTTAATACCCAACAACTTTCTTCAATATCTTCAATACTTTATTCATCATCATAAACACAAACAGACAAGAAATCAATAAATTATGAAAACGCAGCCCCTATTTCAGTTCATAAACACGAGTCTAAGCCATTATGTACGGCTGAAATCTCCAATTGGTCCTCTAGCGAGAGGAGAAACCCTAATCCTAGAAACCAAAACCTCAATTAGAAATCATAATCTCTAAAACAGAACCTCCAATCGAAACTTTATACCCATATAAAATCCCCAAAACTCACTGTAATTTGGAAGCTCTTCTCCTGCGTCTTCCTCTCGCAGTATCCAATCATCGTCCTCCATCGAGGTATCTCAGTTCTGGGTTTGAGTGTCTTAGTTCAGTGCTTGGGTTCAAGGTTTTGGTGTTTTGGTTAGAAGATGGGTTTTGAATAAAAGGTGGCCGGTGGGTTCTAGGTAGAGGGTGGGTTTTTAGTCGTTTAGATCTGAACTGGGGAACTGTGCAAAACTTTTAGGGTTAACCGGGATAACCGAGAGGGAAACAAAGAATAAAACAGGAGGGAAAACGACCAGCAAGGTTAAGCTGGTAATTTAGCTTCTCAACCCCACACATGTCATCAAATTTCAAACAGTATGTTCGGATTTAACGTCTCAATGAGACGGAATGAGACGACAGACAAAAAATAAAACTTTAGGGGGTAATCTGATAAAATTGAAAATTTAGGGACTAACATGGTTTCACCTCTAAACCATAAGGGAGTAAACTGAATTTAATTCAATAAAAAATCTGAAAAGGGATGGGCGGTGGGTTCCCGGTTGTAGCGATCTCATTCGGGGTAGAGTGGGTGTCTTGCCACCTAACAGACTGATACAAAGAAACTGATATCGCCTAATTCTTGTCAGTAAATTTCAAAAAAAANAAAAAAAAAAAACAATGGTACTAACCAAACTGGACTCCATATTTAACTAGTCATACTTAATCCGAACAAACAAACATGCACCTAATGTATTGTATAAATAAGTACCTTGCTCCGTGAAAGCACCAAATTGAATGGGCTAGAATACCCCAACCGGTTCGCTGTGACTTACGAGTTAAGAACCCTTTTTCGTTTTGATGTTCATCATCTGTATTCATCGGTCTTCGGTAAGAGGCTGTGTTTGTTGGTTTACAGGATATTAAACTCGCTTCTCCTTCATTGTAAGAGCTCTTGTACTTGCAAAATTTTCCATACTCGGCTTGGTGCCAAGCTTAGACCATCTGATTGATGCTTAAGTCATTAATCATCTTAGAGCAGTAGGCTAAGAGAAGAAGACTCGAGTTACGTACCTGAGAGGGAGACGTAGTGGTTCCTCATGTAGGAGACGCAATCAGGTTGTTTTGGGGTCTACGGTCACGAAGCTCATGAGGTCGTTACTTGTTCTTTAAGTAAGGAGGTAAACTTTGATTCACCTTTCTTACTTAGGTCACCTTTCTTATGAGGATATATATTGGTCCCCCCTTCGGCACTACTTTGGTTATGTAATGTGATGAATACTCATATGTGGGAATCATGTCGTACTTGGTGATATGTTTTGGGATACTAGTCTACTGGTTGATGGGAATCGCTTGGTGTGTATCCCCTGCTCTTTACATATGTCATTCGGCCTTTCTGTCGTGGACTTCCAATGATCTCACTTGGCCTAACCTTATTTGAGAGATACCTTGCACCCTTTTCTAGTATTGGGCCAACTAAAATTGGGCCAGGGTTGGACTTAGTCAGGCTGGGTTAGATGAAATTGGGCTGACAGCTGTTGATTCTGTTTTTGGGCCGAGAATTGCTGGGCCTGGTAATAGGCCAAACTCTGCTGGGTTTCTTTCTCAAAACTCTTTTGAGATTTTGGGTATTCGTAAATTTCGTGAAGATGATCGCGAAGTAAGCGGGAAACGTCAATGCATGGATGTTGGGAGTTTTTAAAATGGTTTGGTGAAGGTCCCCGAGCTTACAGTGGAGAAGGTGCCGAAGAAGAAGGGTCGGCCCCGTGGCCACCAGGACAAACCTAAACCGTTATCTCTCGTGGAGGGTGTGGGTAAACCCCAGGAGGAGGAGCGGGCCGTCATTTAGTGGTACGTGGTACTTCTCTCACCTTGTCATGTTCGTTGATTGAAGCTCGTGTCTGTACTGAGTCATTGCGGCGTACACCAATGGTGGTCTTAGACGATAAGATATTTGGTACAAGAGTTCTATGATGTAATAAGATTATGGAAGCTAGCTTTTATCCTTTTTGTTTTCCTCACTTTCAATAAGGATCAATTGTACTCGGCAGCTTTGACTATTTAGATTAGTTTTCCTTCTTGTCTAGTGAAAGATACGATTGCATTAGGCAGTTGTTGGTAGATTAGGTTGTCTGTTTTTTGAAGCCTTTGAGCCTCACAATGTATTATGGGGTACTCATTCCCTATCTTGACAGAATGACGTTGTTGAATATTATTGGACCTTGACTCATTTTCCTCAAAAACAAAATATAAGTGCGTTTTTTAACCTTTCTTATCTTATTCGTGTAATTGATATATCTTTCTTTTTGAAGACTCATATCACTAGACAGACCAATTTGAACAACTTATCTGGGATAGAATATATATTATTGGTAAATAAAGAACATTATCAAGTAAAAGAAAATACATTAGGAGAGGGCGAGATATGAAGCCAAGACCCATTAAAAAAAAATAAGAGCAACTTTAACAGACTCTCTATTTTAGCTTTTAGCTATTTTAGAGAGCGTATTTAGTTTTTTTGGATGTTTTAGGAGCTCCAGCAGACTAGCCAACCTTAAGTTATTTTGACTTTTAGCTATCTCGCTAGCTAAATATAGCAAGCGAGATGACTCAGATGAGGCTTGCTATAATTTAATATATTCCTTGTAAGATATTTTATGAGATATATAAATATATATTTAAATTATTTAATTTCTATTTAAATAATAATGTTGATGTAATGCTAGCTAAAATAGAGAGCATTGATGCAACCACATTTCTAAAATGGCTAGCTAAAATAACATTTTAGCTAATTTGACTAAAATTTAACTTAAAAATGGTTAGCATTGTTAAAAATGCTCTAAGAAAACCAAAAACAACTAAAACTAACATTTATTCTCTTAATTATTCATACATAGGATTGAGGTTCTGAAAATATGGAAACCCTTCTAGTGAGTACCTTTAAGTTGAGGATATGGTGAGGACTTTTCGACTTATCCCACATTTCGATCTTATATCCACATCTTGACCGTTCAGTTTATAGGTATTTATGAGTAGATCATTTATCCAAATTTTTAACTATATTGAAAATTGTTAAGGCATTCATAAGTGTGATTTATCAATTATGAACTTGAACGGTTCAGATTTGATAGATTTGGTTCGTCCATTAATTTGATCTAGTTTGTTCTCTTAACGAACACCAATTTAGCTGAAAATTTGTAGAAATGATCTACTCATATAAACCTAAAAACTGAACGGATGAGATGTCAAAATGTGATCGAAAAATGAGTCTTTTAAACCATAAACCGAAAAGTCCTCAACTTAAGAGTCTTCACTAAAAAGGCTCCCCTGAAAATATAAGCCATGATCAAGGCCTACAGTCAATTTACATTGTCTTGAACCATCTAATTGACTTTTGCTTGTACTGGACTCACATTCCATGACCAGGATTGAGTGTCATTCCATATTTAGGACAATGCTCATAATTTGGGGAAATGGAAAATGAGAACCTGGATAGGAGTACGGAAAGTATGATCTTTATTTGAGCCATAGCAAAATTTTGGCCTAGGTAAATCCGGGTCCCGAAACCGAATGAAGCATATGCAGCAGGATACTTGCATAATTTGGAAACCCCATCCGCAAATCCTTCTGGCTTGAACTCATCAGCATGAGGCCCCCAATTTTCTAGGTCATAATACAATCTGGGTATGAAGACCCATACGATGGTGCTTTTAGGCACATTAAGGTTCCCTAGTTTCATGTTTTCTAAAGCTTCCTTGCCGTTTATTGCTGAAGGTGGATAAAGACGCATACTTCTCTTAAATCACCATTGTTAGCTGCAATTTTAGATGTATAACCAAGTAGTCGCACAACAATTCTTGAGTATGTTAGCCAAGATATCGCGAGAGGTGCTGAATCAAAGAGATAAGGACCGATAAGCCGCTACTAGTAGAATCCCAAAACACAAATTCTATGAAAACCAAGGATAACGAGGATGGAAGAATAGTAGCTCTCTCTTATTAATGAGAGAGACTCGATCCCGTTTACTACTGAAACTATGAGCTTCATGCTATTTTTTTTTTTTTTTTTTTTATGGCCTTACACTATGAGCTTCATGCATCAATATAGAGATTGTCATTAGACCTAATAAATTAAGTACATTATATGATCAATCAATCTTGACTAACATATAGCCCAATATCATACATACCATAGTCCTTTATCCATTTATGAAGAAATGGGTGCACGGAGGGTGCCTAATCGTGCCGCACATCCCGACCCTTCGATACTTTCTTGGTGACATTATGAAATATGCTTCTCCATCTCGGCAATGTTTCCAAAAAGAAATGAAAGTTGCGGCCCTCTGACGCCTTGCTTCGACGACGCTGATTGGATCCTTATGGGTTTGAGCCACACTTGGTTAAGAAATCTCAAAAACATACTCACGGCCCCAATGAAGAAAATTGTCCATATATTAAAGGAAAGAAATGATCCACTGTTATACATTCAAGTATTGAAGATATGGTAGAGGAAATAGTGGATCGGTCAGTGAATGTTTTTAGGATCTTGATTGTGTGTAATTGTGCTTTACTAAAATAGAACTCCTTGTTAGATGTATATATATCAAATCGTTGTACTATTATCCTGATCAATACAAAACTATTACATTCACATTTTCTTATGGTATCAGAGCACCGATCCTGGTGACTCTAAAGACTCACTCACTTTCCTCATATACATCAAACACTATCAAAACCAAACACTATCAAGTCTACATCATTATTAACACAGATGGACACAATGTTCAAAACAACATGTATGACAGATCAACATGTCTTGCACCGAATCGACGCATAGTCACACTTACTTGCAATATTGCACGTCATGATCCGCATTCGACATTATATTGGATTGTGGACAATGGAGCAACGGATCATGATTCCAATCTACCACTCACTCACAACAAAATTGAAGTATCTCATGATTTTGTTGGCCTACCCAATGGAGAGAAAGCCGCAATTGAAAGCATCGGAACTATTAAGTTGTCGACAGATTTGTACCTTGATGGTGTTCTTCATGTGCCCAAGTTTCGAGTAAATTTGATATCTGTGAGTAAATTGACTCGGGCATTGAAATGTATTGTGATATTTTACCCGAATTTTTGTATTGTGCAGGACGTGGATACGAAGAGGACAATTGGTCTGGGCAAGCATTTTAATGGACTCTATTACCTCACACCAAGCCAAAATCCTCACTTAGCAAATCATGTCACTCGCACCTTCGTTCTTTGGCACCAACGTCTTGGTCACCTATCCTCTTCACCTCTTAATTTTTTGTCTCAAACCATTCTTGAAATAATGTTTGATCCTCAACATGTTTGTGAAATTTGCCCTTTAGCAAAACAATCTCGTCTTTGTTTTCCTACTAGTTCAATAAAATCAACTGCACCCTTCGATTTGATTCATTGTGATATTTGGGGTCCACATAAAACCCACACTCATTCTGAAGCTCGATATTTTCTCACCATTGTTGACGATTTTACTCGCTTCACTTGGGTTCATCTCATGAAATTGAAGTCCAATACACAACCATTGATTCAATCTTTCTTCTCTTGGGTTAAAACACAATTCAATCGGGATATTAAGATTTTACGTGCCGATAATGGGGGTGAATTTACATCAATGCGCTCTTTTTCGATTCCCGTGGCACTATTTTTCAACACACATGCGTTTACACTCCACAACAAAATGGAGTTGAACGCAAACATCGTTACCTTCTAAATGTGGGTCGCGCTCTTCGCTTTCAAGCAAACTTACCTTTAAATTTTTGGGGTGAAAGCATTAACACTGCTTGTTATCTTATCAATCAGCTACCAACACCTCTTCTTTCTCACAAATCACCTTATGAGCTTTTACGTGGTACTCCACCCACTTATTCCCTTCTTCGGGTTTTTGGTTCCTTATGTTTTGCCACCAATCTCACCCCTACCCACAAATTCGACAAACGTGCACATCGTTGCATCTTTCTTGGGTACCCTCTTGGGCAAAAGGGTTACAGAGTCTATGATCTTGAGAGCAAGAAATTTTTCACCTCCCGAGATGTTGTTTTTCATGAACACATTTTTCCTTGCTCAACACTTCCCCAAGAAGACCAAGAGGATTATTTAATTCTTCCAATCAGCCCAACTCAATTTTTCAGTCCATATCCATTTCAATCCACCCAAAAAGCCCATCCTTCTCAGCCCACCCAAACAGCACCAACTCACCATAATCCATCACCAATGAGAATAGATCGTACTCCTCCCGATCTCGTCTCCACCCAGACAACTCCACCACCGGCGTCGTCCAGAAATCAGCCACTGCCGGCAACACAACCACATCAATCCTCGCCGGGGACTCCAGCTTTTCCCACCGATGGGCTCCCGCCGCCGGTGTCGTCTCTATCTTCACCAGGAAATCCATCTCCGATCCCCACTGACCCACCACCACAACACCGACCCCCACCTGAACCCGAACCGATCCCCACCTCACCAACCAACTCAAACCCGTTCATCTTGCCGCGGCTTCATGATGGCAGACTCGACGCCCCATCCTCACCACCTCCTGGTTCAGCCACCGCCCCTGCCGCTCCACCACCTGAAGCCTCATGCCGATCTGACCGTGCCCGTAACCCACCTTCTTACCTCAAAGACTACCACACCAATCACTCCATTTTGCTTGGCTCAGACATCGGTCTCTCCTCCACGTCTGGCACTCGCTATCCGCTACAGAGGTACATCTCTTATTCTAATTTGTCATTTGGTTATCGCTCATTCGTTCACAATGTATCTCAACTGGTTGAACCAGCAAATTATGAGCAGGCTAGTCATGATCCTAATTGGGTTGCTGCAATGCATTCTGAAATTCAAGCCCTTGAGGATAACCGCACATGGTCCATGGTCCCTCTGCCTTCTGGTCATCGTCCTATTGGCTGTAAATGGGTTTCAAAATCAAATACCATGCAGACGGCACCATTGAGCGCTACAAAGCTCAGCTTGTTGCTAAGGGATTCACTTAACGCGAAGGTATTGACTATAAAGATACTTTTGCGCCTGTTGCGAAATTGGTTACTGTCCGTTGTTTATTAGCTGTTGCTGCAGTACGTGATTGGCCTTTGCATCAAATGGATGTCCAAAATGCCTTCCTACATGGCAACCTTACTGAGGGGGTGTATATGCTGCCTCCTCCTGGTTATTGTCGACAGGGGGAGCACATGGTGTGTCGACTTCACAAGTCCCTATATGGTCTTAAACAGACATCTCGTAGTTGGTTTCAGCGTTTCCATTCTGCCATCCAAGAAATTGGTTTTCAGCAATCTCATGCTGATTATTCTTTGTTTACACAAGTTCGTGGGAATTCTATTACTGTGATATTGTTGTATGTTGATGACATGGTTATAACAAGGAACAATGAGAAGGCAATTGATTATCTTAAGAAGTTCCTCAACAGCTGCTTTAAGATTAAAGATCTTGGACCCCTTAAGTACTTTCTCGGCATAGAAGTCGCACTCTCCAAGGTTGGAATTGCAATTTGTCAACGTAAGTACACGTTGGATTACTTGGTGTAAAACCTACCAAGGTACCTATGGAGCCTGACTTGGTGTTAACTGAGAAAGGGAGTGACACCCTCAAAGATCCTTCCCGGTATAGAAGACTTATTGGGAAGCTGATTTACCTTACAATCACTAGACCAGACATTACGTATGCCGTGAACACACTCGGTCAATTCATGTAGGAGCCTAAGGTACATCATCTTAAAACGGCACATCGACTTCTCCAATACCTTAAGGCTGTCCTTGGACAAGGCTTATTATTTCCTTCAGACAGTTCATCTCAGTTGGCAGCCTATTGCGATGCAGACTAGGCAAGGTGCCCCATTACATGAAGATCAGTAACAGCGTACTGTATTTTTCTTGGCAAGTCACTTGTGTCATGGAAGAGCAAGAAACAAGTCACAGTTTCAAGATCATCTGCTGAAGCTGAATACTGTTCTATGGCAGCAACTACTTGTGAACTCAGTTGGTTAAGATACTTATTGAAAGACTTGCAGGTGCAACATCCTGAGGCAACAAAGTTCTTCTGTGACAACCAAGCGGCCTTACACATTGCAGCAAATCCAGTGTACCATGAGCGAACAAAGCACATTGAGTTAGACTGTCATATGTTTCGTGAGAGAATTCAGAAGGGTGAAGTTAAGACTGCTTATCTGCAAACTGGAAATCAAGTTGCAGACTTGTTCACTAAACCTTTGCGTGCACCAGCCTTCCATGCACACCTTCGCAAGTTAGGTGTGATTGACATACACACTCCAACTTGAGGGGGAGTATTAAAGGAAAGAAGTGATCCACTGTTATACATTCAAGTATTGAAGATATGGTGGAGGAAATAGTGGATCAGTGATCATGTCAGTGAATGTTTATAGGATCTTGATTGTGTGTGATTGTGTGTAATTGTGCTTTGCTAAAATAGAACTCCTTGTTAGATGTATATATACCAAATCGTTGTACTATTATACTGATCAATACAAAACTATTACATTCACATTTTCTTATAAGATAACCAGTGTTTCCATTTTGTAGTTGTGCAAAGCTTTCTCTGAACCTGTGATGCTGAGATTCAGAAGTGTAGAATTGTTGTACCTATTATAACTCATAGCAATGGGAAATGAGTGTATATGAAATAATGTAGATTTCATATACATGGTAAGAAATTTGGGTAATTAATACATGAGGAGAAATTTTTCTGTCCTCTAGGAATTTAGGGTTCAAGGTTTATTTACTTAACTTAAATACAGTAATTGTTTTACCCTATTATGATACGTAAAAAAATAATACATGGTAGTTTCCTATTGGTCAGGGAAGACCACTAGGCATGCTGACGTGGTCCTCCGAGGATAGAAAAATTTCTCATACAGATGAAACCTATTGTATGTGAATGAGTAGATACAATTTAAAATGACATAAGATGAACGATCAGGTTCACAATTGTAGGACATTCGCATTTGGGTTTATGCAAGTGTAAATGATGAGCCAATTATGTTGCATGCATATATATGGATATAGTGGCCTCTATCACATGACATAAGATGAGTTTTTTTTTTTTTTTTGTTAAGGAGACATAAAATGAGTTGTGTGAGTTGTAATGCATCTCATGTAGTCACATGTTATGGTGAGAACCACAGAGTAAAAACAATTCAATGCATATACACTTATTTTGAGAGTGGGTGGTGTGTTTGATTACACAAAATTTGGTATGTAATTAATCATGGGTAATTTATGTAGTGAATCATGTATCAAATGTGAATGACTCAAATGCAACGTGACATAAGATGAGAAACATTAGATTTCCAACTATAGAACATGCACATTCGGATTTATATAAGTGTAATTAATGAGCACTAACTTTTTTTTTATAAAATAAATATATATTAGATAGTGAAGCCTCAAGGGCATCCACAATTTACATTGTCAAATAAGATGACATAAACAGTCTCTGTTGGAACCGTATTGGTAGATCGACTACTATTACAAGAGCTTCTTAGATTAGTTAGAGCATTAGCTACAAAGTTGGCTTCCCAAAACACATGTTTGAAATAGATTGTTTCAAAATAATTCGAGCTGAGTTTTCATATCATGGACAATCTTGTGAAGTCTGCAAAGGGGTCACATCTACCATTCTTTGAAATCTTTTTAATTGACACAAGCTAAACTATCTTTGAGAGCTACATCTTCCACAACTAGTACTATAGTGATTCTCAACTCTCTAAGTGCTTTGAAGTTGCGAAAAGAGGGGAACCAATATGATCTCTAATAAGGCCATCTCCAGCAGGAGAGGGCTATATTGGGGCCAGTGCTATAATTTAGCCCTCAAAAATATTATTTTTTATTTATAGACTTCTAAATTATTTCTAATAAGAGAGGGCCAAATTTTAGCTCTTTTGAATATTTTATGATTTTACATTATACTTTTTAATATTTTTCACTTTAAACAAATATATTGTCACATTGTATCACATACGGGTAAGTACCATATAATTTCTCACTTATAGATTTATTTTATTAGAACATTATTTGAATTTGGACCAAATTACTAATATTTAAATTAACTATTATATTAATAAAATAAGATATTAGCCATATGAATTTTGGGTTGAGAAAATTTACCGGTTGTAATGAGATGAGAATGAAATAATCCAATAGAAAGTTGACAATTGTTATAATTTGAGTATTCATCAATCAACCAACATACATACTTTTAGTTTTTTTAATTTCATTTGGGACCACAATTTGGTTTGGCTCGGGCTAGCCAAAGGGCTATGTTTGGCTCTTTTGATGGCCATTTTATGGCCATTTAGCCCTCTTCTGAGTTCTTGTTGGAGATCAAAATAAGGCTAAAATTTAGGATTTGGCTCTATAGCCTCTGTTACTGGAGATGGCCTAACGAAACCAACAGCTGCACCGCTATCATGGACTTAACTATGTTTATCATTTTAGAGGATGCTTATCTTTTATCATTAAGATGTAACCAGATGTTTTTGATAAGGGCCCAATTGTAGAGGATTGATATGTCATTTTGGGCCTCTGGACTAGTAATGGTGAAGCGCAAAGAAAGGAGGCTCAGAATTATTACATATTACGAGTTTAGGGGGTCAGAAGAGACCGCAAAAACCACAATGATGCCTGGAGTGGCATTGTCATGGCGCAATGGACTCAGAATGAGGAGGCTTCCATGGAGAACCAGAGCCCTCAACACCTTAAACGACGAAATATCCCCCTCCCGCCAAATTATCATATCTCCTCCTCTTGTCTCTCTAGACATTCCTGATGATTGGACTCCTTATCCACCCTCTTCCCATTTTGATTTTCCTATCAACTGCTGTAAGTTTCCCACCAAGTTCCTGCTTTTTGAATCTTTGATTGTTTTGCTTCTGGGTATATTACTATGTGATGCTCTGCAGAAAACCCAGTTCTTGACCAATTTGTTTGGTGTTAAAATTATGAATATACTAATAAAGCTTTAATCTTTTGCAACTTTAAGCTGTAATCTTTTGCAAGTTTGTGCTTTTCAAGAATAATGCGTTTTTTTTTTGATAAGTTTCAAGAATAATGTGTTATATTTGATCATTTTGCTTCTGGGTGTGTTAATCTGTGACATTTTGTTTGGTTTTTGATTATATTGCTTGTGGTTAAACCACTATGTTGTGATGGTATGGAGAAAACCCAATTCTTAGCCAGTTTGATTGATGTTAAAGAATATATATGCTGAGCCCTGCCCAGTTATGATAAAGCTGTAATCCTTTGTAACTTTATGCTTTTGAATTATAATGTGTGATAGTCAATCTGTGTTAGTGAAGCTGAAAACCCTTTTTGAACAATTTGGTGATACTTATTTGGTCCCTGGTTTTTTGTATGCCGACCATAGCCCATGAGCAGACTGCTGCTGTTATTGATGGGAAGTCTATCGCGGATGATATTAGGTCAAGAATAGGGAGTGAGGTAAGAAGGATGAAAGAGAGCATTGGAATGGTTCCTGGGTTGGGTGTAATTATGGTTGGTCAGAGAAGAGACTCTGAGACTTATGTCCGGAACAAGATGATGGCTTGTGAAGAAGTTGGAATCAAATCAAATGTGGCTCACCTGCCAGAGCATTGTACAAAAGATCAGCTTCTTAAAGCTTTGTCAAAGTTTGATGTGGATCCCACTGTTCATGGTATTCTCGTGCAACTTCCTCTACCACAAGTAATTTCTTAATCTGTGCCAATACTCATTTATTCAGCCTTCATTATATGCATATAGAAGTGAAGTTATAAATTATCCCAAATCTCTCTGTGACATTGATTTTATTTCTGTTATGTTCTACCTCTTTCGAAGAATGTCAGAATCTGCTGCATGGTAGTCCTTCTGGAAATTATAATTATAATTTAACCACCTTCCGCCCTCCCCAAATGCAGTTTATAATTTCCTGGATATAAGCCAAGAAAACTTGAATAGTTAGAACACTTAAATCAACTAGACAGATAATTTGATTGAGATTGATGTAACAAATTTTTATAGTTCTTAATAGACACTTTACCTAAACCAAACTCACGGAATGCCTATTATTGGAAGCCTAAATCTTTAGGACAACCACCCCACAGTTAGAAGCTTTCTGAATTAATTTTAAATTCTTCTTTATTTTTAGATTAGTTTGCATTTGAGATTTCTTTTCTGTTGATGAATGCTTGCCTCGTTGCGGATTTATGTCCTTGGAAGGGTATAAGTATCACTTTGGGTGTCTGCACTTTCACCCTTTTCCGTCTTTTTTTTTTTTTTTGCTTCTACTGCACATTTATATTAGGAACTATTTGTCTATTTCCCATTAAATCTTTGAACTTTCAAGTAAAATGGTATCTGTAAAATATATGAACCTATGCAATTCGAAGTTTGGGTATTTGGGGTTCACCGGTCCAAAGGCTGGTTTTAGGCTTTTAGGTCCCAACCTGACATTGTCGAATTGGATGAAGAGAACCCTCCATCCTAAACCACAACTTAGGACCTGACCCATGAACACCCTAGTGGATAGGTATGTCTCTTAGATCACATGCCTGGCAACTAAATAGTTGAGGTTTGATGCATTACATGTCAGAACTTGCTGCTGTTGTATGGATGACTTACAACAAACTGTCTGGGACAGCATTTGGATGAGAGGAAGATTATGGATGTGCTGAGTCCAGAGAAAGACGTGGATGGCTTCCATCCAATTAATATCGGAAATCTGGCCATGAGAGGAAGGGAGCCTATGTTTATTCCGTGCACTCCAAAGGGTTGCATTGAGTTGTTGCTCAGGTCTGGTGTGGAAATAGTTGGGAAGAAAGCTGCTGTCATTGGCAGAAGTAATATTGTTGGATTGCCCGCATCATTGCTTTTGCAGGTAATGTCACATTCCTTTTGAAATGATAGAGAGAAAAAAAGAAGAAGTATACGTTGATAATGTTTTGCCTACAAATTGTTGTGCAGAGACACCATGCAACAGTCAGTATCGTACATGCGTTCACAAAGAACCCAGAACATATCACCTGTGAAGCTGACATTGTGGTCACAGCTGCAGGAGTGCCTAATCTTGTCCGTGGAAATTGGCTAAAACCTGGAGCAGTTGTCATTGATGTTGGGACCAATCCAGTTGAGGTAAATAGTCTACATTTGTTCTGGATTATAATGTTTAAAAGAGTTTTGATTCTACTAATTTCAGTTGAAATTTTGGTGGCCAATGCCATGTTTTGCAGTAAAGAAATGGAATTTTATCTGTTAAGGGAAATGAATAATAATGTAATGTAATAGAAAATTAAGGAGTACAGTGTTTCTACTGTTTGGATAGAAAGGAAACCTTTTCTACGAACACTTTAACTATTGCATCCATTGCATGTGAGCGTTTAGTTTCTCTTGTGTAGGTTGATTTTGAAAGGTTGAAGATCGTACAATTAATCAAACTGTTATAGTACAAGTAGAAATTGTCTTGCGCTAACATGTTGAATGACACCAACTACCTGACTAAACACAATTTGTATTGGCAGGACCCTAGCTGTGAGCGAGGTTATCGTCTCATAGGAGATGTTTGCTATGAAGAAGCAGTGCGGGTGGTATCAGCCATTACCCCAGTTCCTGGAGGTGTTGGACCTATGACAATTGCTATGCTTCTATCAAACACACTTGATTCAGCAAAGCGAGCCTATGCCTTTACCTGAACTATAATTTTCTCATGTATAGCTTTCTCCATGTAGTTGAAATACTGTTTTGAGGTCTTAGTGAGGGAACTACTGGGCTTGATACTTGGCCCCTTTTTTAACTTTGAGCACTACTAATGTGTAACTAATTTAGTTACTCAATGTGTAATTCCACGATTTTCAAATGCCTAGATCTTTCCTGATACGTATGCATTGGGTCAATTACCAAGTGAACTAACTCAACTAAGTAGTAAAATGCTTCAACTTGCATAGGTTTTCTGTTCCTAGGTTATTAAGAGTAAAGGGAAGTAGATATGTCTTATCTTTTAATGACTAACCTCACTGCTGACTATATGTCAAGTTCTAGACTTAAAGAAAGCCTACTTAAAGCTCACTTGATGAACCTCAAACCAAAACCCCCAAGATCTCACCTCGCAACAGCTGATTGAGTGAGTGACTTGTTCTTTCACAGCAGAGAAGTAGAACCACATACCATCTCCATCTTTATCTTTACGTCCATACCAGCTGCATATTATCCTTGCAATGGCCAACACATACATGCCACAATCATAACCATATAAATTTCTTAACAGCATTATAGAGTTGTTTGGCGGGACGTTAATTCCATCCTCAGTGAAGAACAAATTTGTCGATGCTTCTCTCAAATGCAAGTAGGTTCCAATGATATCCACCTTCAGCTTCACTCACAGTGTCCAATATGAACACCAAGTCCCAATCGGATTTCGTAACATCTGCTCTATAGGATTTGGGTTTCCTACACCTATGAGGAAAGATTTTGCATTACTATGAAGAAAAAAAAAAAAAAAGGAATGGAAACTTCAAGAGCAGCAACAATGCTAACCTGATAGGTGATGGACCTCTTACAATTGCCCTCGGATATCCTCATCATCATCGTCTTTCTGAGATTGTCAGCCGAGTCACTCTATTGCATTCGATCCGTGTGTTTGAGCCCAATTTTAGTAAACCGGTTATCTTGTAATGAGTTAGCTCATGGACTGATAAATGCTGTCCAAATATTTGTATATTCTTTCTTATCCGTCGGGTAATTACTGGTGGAAGATTGCAGGATATCTCTAAGATATTGTTTCATGGTTTGATTAGAAAAATATCTTTCCTGATTTGATTAGAGATCTGATTGCCTTGGTATGCAAGTCATTCGCGAACATGTCTTCTATATAAGAGGTTCTAGCGAAAAAAGAATTCAACAAACCCTAGCACACCTGCAAATTGGAAGTCTCTCCAGGAGCACCCAATCTACCAAAAAGCCTCTCTAGGAACACCATCAAGCCCGCCAGTCGGCAAAGACCGCCCCCAGTTCATAAAGCCTCATCACGAGCACAAGTCCGCCCCATTGTTAGAGATCACATCTCTAGCAAATGTCTTTTTAATTTTGTTGCTGAGTAAATCCTAAGGATATGTCCTAGGTCGTGAAAGAACCCGGTAGCAGGATTGACCTTTCCTGCTCGCAATCATTTGAAGAGAAGTCGGAAGATGCGCGAATGTTCAAAATCAAGACGATCGCACCACCTCAAGGTGTTGGCACGCCATCCACAAGACGGTTGTTCAAAGGACCTGAAAATCCACCTCAAAACATTTTGGCACGCCTGCCAGCGGGACATATCAGTGGCAAGATTGCATCTGATAATATTTACAATAGAGAATATCCTAATTGTTCATTATTGGAACATTCGCACTGCAAGCCTTGTAACCCGTTGAAGTGTAAGGGGTTGACTATCGAGCAAGTTAACCAGCGTTTCGGTGTAGAAACGATGACTGGAGGGTCCGGAGTCAAGAAACCTATTTCTCAACTACAACTATTTGATATAGTGGCAAAGATGGACCAGATATCTACGCGCGGACATGCAGATTATGAAAGAACAATTAATCCGAAAGCATGAGAAGGCGAATTCTAGGATCGCTAACCTTTCTTGTATACCTGCAACATAGTCCATCTGCTTGCTTCAGAAAGGTTAGCAATCCCAGAATTCGCCTCTTCATGCTTTCAGTTCAATTC
Organism: Fragaria vesca subsp. vesca; assembly: GCF_000184155.1. NCBI lineage: Eukaryota > Viridiplantae > Streptophyta > Magnoliopsida > Rosales > Rosaceae > Fragaria > Fragaria vesca. The sequence continues at coordinate 6,145,425 of NC_020496.1, forward strand.
TTCTTTCATATTCTGCATGTCCGCAGATATCTGGTCCATCTTTGCCACTATGCCAAGTAGTTGTAGTTGAGAAACAGGTTTCTCGACTCCGGACCCTCCAGTTATCGTTTCTACACCGAAACGCTGGTTAACTTTCTTAATAGTCAACCCCTTGCATCTCAACGAGTTATGAGGCTTGCAGTGCGAATGTTCCGATAAGGAACACTTAGGATATTCTCTATTGTAAATATTATCAGACGCAATCTTGCCACTGATATGTCCGGTTGGCGGGTGTGCCAAAATGTTCAGGGTGGATTTTCAGGTCCTTCGAACAACTGTCTTGTGGATGGCGTGCCAACACCTTGAGGCGGTGTGACTGTCTTGATTTTGAACGTTCACGCGTCTTCCGACTTCTCTTCAAATGATTGCGAGCAGAAACAGTCAATCCTGCTACCAGGTTCTTTCACACGACCTAGGACAAATCCTTAGGATTTACTCAGTAACAAAATTAAAAAGATATTTGCTAGAGATGTGATCTCTAACAATAGGACGGATTTGTGCTCGTGATGAGACTTTATGAACTGGGGGCGGTCTTTGCCAACTGGCGAGCTTTTGGTGTGTGAGTGAAGCGGGATTTTGCCGACTAGCGGGCTTGATAGTGCTCTTGGAGAGGCTTTTTGGTAGATTGGTTGCTCCTGGAGAGGCTTCCAATTTGCAGGTGTGCTAAGGTTTGTTGAATTGTCCTCCTTTTCTTTGTTCGCTAGAACCTCTTATATAGAAGACATGTTCGTGAATGACTTGCATACCAAGGCAATCAGATCTCTAATCAAATCAGGATAGATATTTTCGTAATCAAACCATGAAACAATATCTCAGAGCTATCTTGCAATCTTCCGCCAATAATTACCCAATGGATAAGAAATAATATATATACAGATATTTGGACCGTATTTATCGGTCCATGGGCTAACTCATTACAAGATAACTGGTATACTAAAATTGGGCTCAAACACCGTCTCTAAGGCCTTGTTAAAAATAGTTGATGACCTCTCTTTTGTTAAACTTCACAACCGTTTACTCATCACTCCCAACAATGTTGCTCAAATGCCTAAGTTCATGTCCTTTTCTGGGCCGAGGCAGTTTAGTGATCGTAGTTCCCTTTATATGGGTGTTGCAACCAATGAAATACGATGGCAGGGATGTGACTAAAGGACAATATATATTCACTCAATGTCTCCTCATCAAACTGGACTGACTACACAGCTTACATAATAGATTTTGTTTTCTGCAACTTGTTTTGCTTTCGGAACATGTCTGATCGCAGCCTTGGAGTTTACTTCTTGTTCAATCATAAGGGAGAAGTTCTAAGGCTCCCTATGAATGAAGTTAACAAGTGTGTCAAGTTTTTTAAAGTATAGTGTGATTGGTATGGTATGGGATTTGATAGTATGACCAATACCTACAAGATTGTTCATGTTTCCAGAGTTTCTAATGGTAGCGGTACCGAAAGCTGCTTTGGAGCAAAAGTTCTTGTATTAGGCACAAGCTCATGGCGAGAGATACCCTCAGTTCCTCCTGGAAATTTATTCCATGTGAAGAATGTATGTGCGTATAGAGACATGCATTGGCTGATTTATGGTAACTTCATAACAAAAGGAAGTGAAGGAACATGCCATATAATTTCTTTCGACTTCAAGAAAGAAGAGTTATGTTGGACTCCTCATCCCTTGTTACAGAGCTCGAAGAAACACTTGAACTACTTAGACTTACACTTGCTTACTCTAAGACGATCTATGGCATTAGTGCATGCTTCACCATCATAAGGTGGAACGAGGGATATCAAAATATGGGTGTTAAAAGATTATGATAGAAAGAATGGACACAAGATTACACCCTAAATTGCAGAACAGAATGTTTCATTAGTTGCGTCGTGATCACTTTGGATTCAGGGATTGGGGTGTTACATGTGGTGAATGGGAGCATGGCATGTTTTTCCAGGATAATGAATGTATACTCTTTTTGGACCTCAGTTGCCTTTCCACAAGTAGCATGAAATTAGGGAGTAAAGGGTTTGATACCATTATCTTAAGTTAACTAGCCGCTTGATTTCCTTAAAAGATTATAGCAATTTGGTTCAACTTGAACCACGTACCGGAAACTCGAAGTTATGCCAATCTGATTGAAGGAGAAGAACACAGCTTTAGATTATCCGAGAACCACACGTTGCGAGGATTAGTTTATATGAGCAGTAACACAAAGCGTTAGTGTTATTTTCACCTAGGAAGCACGGAATCTTGCCTTTCATCACGCTTCGCGCGCTCTTCCGAAGCGGAAGCGCGATGGAAGCGCTAGGAAGTGTGATTCTGGAAAAAGAGTGTTTTGGAAGCGTTATGGAAGTGTGCGCTTCCAAACTAAGGGTGAAAGAAAATACGGGCAAATTGGTCATTTTGATTAAAACCTAATCTAATTCATTTATCTCCTCCCAGTCTCCCATAGTCGCACTTTACCTCTCACTTCGACATTGACCTCGACTTTCTCTCCTCTTTTGATTTTGCTATGAATTTGACAATGACTTTGAATTTGCTATTTATTTATTTTTGTATAATTAAATATATATATATATTATTATATTCTGACGCTTCCAAAACTTTTCCGCTTCCAATAAATTTTGAAAAAAAACGCTTCCTCGCTTCCACATTTCCGCTTCTGATTCCATGCAACATAGATTTTCACTAGTTTGAGGAAGTGTGAAAGTTGATTATATAATGATTATAATCTATTGATATATATCAATAGATTATATAGGCCGGATAAGAGGCGAATGTCTGCACCGCCTTTAAAGTGTGGATGCCTCTCCGTTCTCCACCGTCCGACACTGGCGACGCCTCTCCTCTTGCCGAGCGGACACCATACCTCGATAGTGACTTTCCTCTTGCTGGTGGACTATACTAGTTTGCAATCGCCACTATTCTTGTCTAAAGTTTTGGGTGAAGGTTGTTGCCCAGACCTTCAAATCTGATCTTCATGGTCTTCCTCTTCATGGTAAAGTCATCGGGGATGCCTCTGCTGTCATCCGGCAAGAGGAGAGGCGTCGCCGGCGCCGGACGATGGAGAACGAAGAGACGTCCACACTTTAAGAGCGGTGCGAACGTCCTCTTCTGAACGGATCCGTGTGTGTGTGTGTATATATATATGTATATATTTTGTTTTTCAGAAAGAACATGATGTCATATATTAATCACTGAAGATAACATTAACACGATCTGCCCTTCCAGACCACGAAAAAATTTGAACCATGGAAAACTAGCTATAAAAACTCGAACGATCCTAGACGATCTATATAATATCAACCATATAATAACCTCAAAACAATTAGGGGGCTCTTCTATCTGGGGTTTTTCTAAATTTAATCAATAAGCGATCTATTGAATTCATTATTATTTTTTTATGGGAAAATGCCCATTTAGTACTAATTTAAACCCCTCATTTCTCATTCCAATGACAATCTTTTTCATTAGCCCATTTCAATATAAGGTAACCATTTTTATGCCCAAATGGACAAATCTTTACTAAACTCTTAACAAACATATTATTTTAAGACTATTTTGCCCTCACCCCTTAAACATGCATAGAGAGAGAGAAAATGAAAGAGAGAATACTTGGCCGGAATCTCATCGGCCGTCAAACTTCGGTCACCGGAATTTCCCCGACCGTCGGACTTCGGTCACTGGAATTTCCCCTGTAACTAGTTACTGACCCCCAGTAACCAGTTACTGACCCACGATAAGTAGTTACTGACCCCTAGTAACCAGTTACTGACCCCTAGTAACTGAGTTACTGATCCCCAATAATTAGTTATTGACCCCCAATAATTAGTTACTGGCCCACAATAATCTACTTATTTCAGTTTAATGTAATAGAACAGAAGAAATACTAGAAAATAATCAAGTTACTGACTCTAATAATCAAATTACTGACCCCAATAATCGGGTTAATATCCTCAATAATCAATAAAAACACAGAAGAACGAAGAAAATAGTAGAAGAAGAATAAGTAGAAGGTGATTCCAACAAAAAAGAAACCTTAAAAAAAAATTACCAACTCTCAGTGACTTTTATTGACCCCCAATAATCATTCAAAACACATACAATCATAGATCCAATACAAATTTCACTACTTCAGCAAGTTATAACCCAAAAATAGACTAAACCATTTGCTCATCTATCACAATCAATAATTACCCGGTGATAATGGAAGAGGCAAGGAGACGATCTAGCGGAGCTCTGGAAACCCTAACAGTGACGGAGAACTGATCGGATCGAAGCAGCCCCAGCATAGTAGAGATGGTCTGCTTCATCGAGTCCTTAGCGGAATCCGATACGCCTTTGGAGATGACAGAGCTGTCAAGCGGCTCAATCCGCTTGAGCATGTTGGTGATGACGGAGAATCCGCGGTCGAGGCCAGACTTCCGAGTGGAGGCGAACTCGTCGGAGACGCCACCGTCGTCGACGCCGGAGATGAGGCATCGGAGCGTGGAGGAGAGATGACGGCGTTGGAAGGAGGGGAGTAAGGGGCGGGCGAGGAGGTGGCGGGAAAGCGGAGAAGGTGGGGGTGAAAGCTCGAGCTACGGCCGCCATGGAACAACTGGCGGCTGCAGCGGAGGAGGACAATGGTGAGGCTATGGTGATCGTTGCCTGCTGTGGCGGCGGTTGTGAGGTTTGGAATCTAAGGATGAGAACAGCGAGTGATGATGGTGGAGAGAGAGAGAGAGAGAGAAAACCATATCGGGATAGAGAGATGGAGAAAGAGATGAGATTTGAGTGGGTTTAGAGACATGGTAATAACGTCTTTTTTAAAAAATAATTAGAATGGGCATAAGAATAAGATTTTCATTAAAATGGGTTTTAGTTTTTAAATATTTGGGCATTAGGGCGTTTTCCCTTTTTTTATCAGGTAAACAACTCAAATATTACAACTACGTAAGTCGAATTCATAATCTCATACTTACTAAAGGAGAGATTATGCCGTTAAATCAAATGGCAACGTGCTAAAAAAAAATAAAAAATCACAATCTAACTATCCATTTGTGTAACAAGTTTGAGTCAATCCTTTTCATCTGACTAACTGAATGTTGTCTGTTAACGTTAGATTTGAGAAAAAGGGTTGGGAAACAAAATTAACATAAGCCCTCCGCCGCCGGCGGCACTGTTACTACAATTGTGTCAAACTGTGTCAAATTTTACTAAAATCTATTCTGATATCAACTTTTTGTATCTCTGCTTTCTGGGTTTGGTAGTTGTGCATGAAAGTTTGAAGCTTTTTGATACAAGGATTGCATCTTGGTTTGTCTACCAGGATTGCTTCAAGTTTTTTGAACTAGCTGAGCTTCTCATTCTTATCCAGGTATACTCTTTTTTTGGTGTTTTTATTTTCTAGTTTGAATTCGTAGGATTGCATCGGTAATAGTTGCTATTGTTTCGAGTGAGGTCACTGAAAGTATTCTGATTGGTTACAGTGTTGTGTTAATGAGATGAACTCCAATGCCATAAGCTTTCTTTATATTTTGGGAATAGCTCTTTTGATCGGTGCCTATGCATTTCTGGATGCTATTTGCCTCTGTAAAGTCGCGAGCTTGTGTTTTGTTGGTTCAGTTTGTCTTGAACTTTTTACTAACATATATGCATGGTTTGGTTTCGTGTGTTTAAGTAGGATTTGAAAGAAATATGGGGGAAATTTGTTTCAGTAGAGATAACAATAAGAGGAAGGGGGTTTAGTCAGGCCCATTTCGATGGAGTAAGAACATTTGAATCAGATAATGGCACAATAATATCACAAATAGTCACTGACAGATTGATGACTGACATATTCAATCTGGTTCATGTTACAACAATTCCATTTAGTAGATGTCTATCAGGAAATTCAGTCAATGGCATCATTCCTTTACAAGGGCAGGTTTATGTGATTATTGTATTGTTGCTTTCTTACCTATAAAGGTTGCTCTATCTTTGCTTTCTTACAGTACCAACCTGTGTTTAATGTTTATATTTATAATGTTGTTCTATCTGCAGGTATCCATTCCGGATATGAATGCTCTTCTATCTTTGTGTTCGTGTTAAAATTATTATGACCTTTTTTTTTTGTGAGAATAGTTTCATATTGCTTTCATTGTCACAGGAAGGTTCATATGAATGGCAAGTTCACAGTTCCACTGTCTGCAATCAGTCAGAGTTTCTTCCCCGTCTCGGCCTTTCATATCTACTTCATTTAATCATGGTAGAGTGAATTTCAAAAGAAAGAGCAATTCTCTTGTTTATGCTTCCACCAAGAACTTAGACCATCATCTTCAATCAAAGGTGCCTATTTACGTAGTAATCCCATAAATCTATTGATATGTTTTGTTCACTGTGATATGGTAGGGACTGGTACGTGTCTAAAACTAAAAACCTGTGAATGATATTAAATAGATAGTTTTCCTCTTTTACTCGGCATATCTTGAACCTGTCAACAATAACATGGAATTACATTAATCATTTATCAATGTCTCCTCTTCTATTTCAATGAGACTCCTACACTATAACTAGTGATAGTGTCTACTATATTCTGTCTACCAAAGCCTGATGTGGTAGAGACTGTTACATGTCTGAAAATCATTTGATAGAGAAGCAAAGCCAAGATAGTTTCTCAGCCATATCTAATCCGATGTAAATCGATTATGCATTAATCTCAGTTGTTAGTCATCTTTTGTCCTTTCTGTTTCTTGATAGAAACTTTGGACATGGTTTCAGGTCGAAACGGTGTTAGACAGTGTAAAATGGGATGACAAAGGTTTAGCGGTTGCCATAGCTCAAAATGTTGACACAGGAGCCATCTTGATGCAAGGGTTTGCAAACAGGGAAGCAGTGGCTACAACAATCTCCTCCCGTAAGGCCACATTCTACAGTCGGTCGCGATTAACGCTGTGGACAAAGGGAGAGACCTCCAGTAATTTCATTAATGTCCATGACATCTTCCTTGATTGTGATCGGGACTCTGTATGTTTTTGGCATATTAGTTGGAACATATATGCTAATATATGCTTTTTCGTGCTCGTATTTATTACCTTTGCTTGGTACCTTTTCCCAGATAATATACCTAGGGAAGCCTGATGGCCCGACTTGCCACACAGGAGCAGAGACTTGCTATTACACCTCAGTGATTGATTTGTTAGAAGATCAGCAGGTTTTCAGCCTTAAATAATTAGAATAAGATTACTATGTTTTCTATCATCTCCATCAAAATACACTATGTTTTGTAAGTGATTCAGTTTATTTGTGACAGAGTAGAGGAGATAAATTCCCATTGACCACTCTGAACTCCTTAGAATCTACAATTGCAAAGCGAAAAGGAGAACTTGAAGTCCCACAAACTGGAAAGCCCTCGTGGACTAGACGACTACTACTTGACAAGAAGTTGTTGTGTTCAAAAATCAGGTATGACATTATGCGAGTTGTAATGATTGCATATTCTTTCTATTTTCCAAAGATAGTACTTAAAATAATCAACAATTTATTAAAGGAATTAGAGAGGTAATATGCCTGGCAATGTATGTTTATAAACTTGGAACACTACGCTAATACATAATCTATCTTTTGTATTTTGTCCACTTGATGGTTTTCTTTTCTTACTCTAGGGAAGAGGCAGATGAGCTATGTCGAACATTAGAGGAGAATGAGGATAAGTCGCGTACTGCCTCAGAGATGGGAGATGTGCTTTATCATTCCATGGTTCTGCTGGCCCTTAAAGATGGAAAAATGGAAGATGTTCTAGAAATTTTACGTCATAGATTTTCTCAGTCAGGTATCGAGGAAAAGAGAAGTCGCAAGACACAAGGCTAGACATGGACATTATTCTGTCAAGTTTTGAGACGTGCAATACCATTCAAAGTTTAGATTGTCTATTTGTTATGATTAAAAATTCTTCACCACCATATATATGTGGTGTTTTGGCATTGAAGTTAATAGTTTTGTATGGTACTGATGTTAGCTGTGGTAAAACCGTGAAAGAGATCATTGCATACTTCCTGAAAATTGCAGAGAGTTCGGTTACTTTGCTGCATTATTTTTGGACACAAGATGAGATGAGTTTTCTGGAGTCCCATGGGAACAAGACATTGGTTCAAATAAAGGGCTTATAAGCTGCAGTAATAGGGCTAGAACTGGAGCTTTGATCGTAAGGTCAGGAAAATGGATACAGTTAGTGAATATTGAGAAAAGTGCAAACTGAAGTATAACAGCTGAGAGGGAGAACGATGGATTACATGCTCATATATCAGAACTTGAATCATCATTAAAAGAGTGAAACATAGAAGAACCCTTTGGATCAAGGATGAATTTAGAGAACACCAATGATATAGTCAGCTACAGAAGCAATTGGGTACTTGAATATCAAAAGTCTGTAATGCATAAGCAGCATGAGAATGCAGCATTGCTGCACATGAAGAGATTAGAGGCAAACTGTACAAGGCTCGAATTGGACCTAGAATTTGCAAGCGCAGAGATTCAAAACAAAGAGAAAAATAAAGTCACAGTAATACCAAACTAGCCCTTAATCACCTCATACGTTATTGATTTATTGAATGACTAATGTACGATAAGTTGTTACAAATTACAATTTTTTTTTTAGATAAACACTTACTTTATAAACTTTAACTCATAATTTATTAAATTTGATCTTTCTATCAAGTCTGAAGAAGAAACTAGCATTCAACTAAAGATGAGGTGAATTATTTATATATCTTTTTTTTGTTGTTGATATTTCGTCTATCCATTTACTCATTATTTCTCATATCAATTTTGTATGTGAATTTCCATGTCTAGTCACTCACTTATATATATTCGATTTTTTTTTTCATCAGTGTCAGAGCTTTTTCCAAGTAGAGTTTACAGATATTATGCATCTTGATGTCGACGAATACTAATGAGTTGTTAAATTTGAGAGTTTTTTTCTTGTTCTTTAATAAAGATTTATACTTTAATGTGATTTTTATTGTTCAGATTGTGATTTCACTTACCCAAATGATATTAATCTTATGGTTTTCTTCAATTTCATTTTGTTTTTGGAGTTCAATGGCTATTGGAAGAGGCTGATATTGTGTGTATTGCAAATCGGTGAATAAAGTAAATTTAAAATTAAAAAATATATAGGTGGGGTGAGAAGAGATCGAATGTAAGGTGAACAAAGCAAATCTGAAATTGAAAAAAAAATATATATGGGGTGAAAAAAGAATGAGAAATTTTAAATACACACCCCTAATATCTTAATACACACCCCTTACTTAATACACCACCTATCAAGTTTTTCATTTCAGTATTATACTTAATACACATCCCAAACTGCCTAAAATGTCCTTAATTTATGAAATATTCCGTTATTTAATATAATTAATATACATTTACTATTTGGTACCTCTTTTTACATATCATTTCGTCTAATTTTTGCTAGAAATTTTTGGTTATCATCGTTCAATTTATAATCAAATGAATATTGTTATATTCCGACTCCGAATCACCAATACAAGTTTTCAAAATTCACAAGCTAGCTAGTACAACTGTAGAAGTACAGTAACTATTAAACATAGATAGCTAGTTATTCGATAAAACATGTCATGATAAAGATGCAGTAGATTAAACTAAAGTTGATAAAGATGCAGTACTTGACAATATGATAAAGCCGATACGGATACAAAAAAAAAAAGAACAACCCAAATGAATTGTGGAGAAGAATTGGGGTTAGGGGAGAATATGTGTTTTCGAGGATTTTAGGGTAGTAGACGTTGGAAAGAATACTTCTAGCGCGTATTTTTTTTTTTTAATAATAGATGTATGTTTTGGTCATTTAACTTACATATTACATCTCAATAGAAACATAAAATAATAGAGGTGTGTATTAAGAGATTAGGGTTGTGTATTTAAAATTTCTCAAAAAGAATTTAGGCTGAACAAAATAAAAATGGGAAAAGGATATTTCAAGGTATTGTAAATGGGTGAACACAGTAGACTTACAATTAAAAATATATAAGTGGGGTCTGAAGAGAACGTGGGATGAACAAAGTGAGAAATTTTTCAGTGCTCCCGAAGGACCATGTGGCAGTTTGACGTGGTCCTCCATTCTATTCAAATTTTGACATGTGGATTTTCATGATGAAAAACTATTTTAGCGATTTTATCAAAGACCATTTTGGGTTTCTTGTTGATTTTTTAAATCCTAAACCCTATACCCTAAACCTATACCCTAACCATATACCCTAACCCCTAAATCTTATACCCTAAACCCTAGGCCAAACTCATAAAAGACCCGTAATGGTCATTTCACAAAAGATAGAAAACCTTAGTTTATATTTTAGTTGTAATAAGTACACGTGTCAAAATTTAATTGACAAAGGAGGATCACGTCAGACTGTCACGTGATCCTTCGGGAGCATGGAGAATAAAATGCCGAATTTTCAGGCCTCCAAGTTTATCTTCAAACCAAATTCCTTTTATCTGAAGACAGATTTGCCAACAACTGTAGCTACGTGTCCTCCTCAGTCCTCACTAGCTCTTAATGAAATTTAAGTTGGTTTTAATCGTTGGTGTTGCCTGAATTGCTGCTACATTTGTGTCCAGAATGTGATTTGTTTTTTGTATTCTATACTATGGTCTTATTTAGACGGTCCAACAATATTTGTTAGATAATCGACCATTTAACAAGAACTATAACATGGATGCTCTGTGAAGATTTGTTCAAGGGCCAAATGAATAAACATGGCTACTATGGTTCTACTTGGCTAATTCCTGGTGTGATGAAGATACGCCTCTTATTTAGTTATTTTAGCCAAGCAAGGTTGATTCCATGCAATTCAGAAAGAGATTCACAGCCTTATGAGCTATTGTTTACAAGTACATTGAGGTAATCAGTTAAATATACAAAGGGTATAATACAACATTCTGTAACATCGATTAACAGCAGCATCCCTGATACAATGGAAATCGATATGGAAAACCAATCTCAGGAGATGGAACACAAAGAACAATGAATAAAATGATACAATTTGAAGCAACATAAATCGATAGCTGATAGCATCTATCACATGAGACTAAAACATCCTCTACAAGTTGAGGTGAAAAATCCTCACTCTTCAGCTTCAGTCGCACGAGGTACCGTCTCAACCACTGGAGGTATGCAATCTACCTTAAAGCGCAAAACCTATATTCCGGAAGACAAGAAAAGTTGGAAATGAGTAATATGATCAGTCCGCATAGGAACCAAAGGCACCATAACAAAGGACTTTAGGCTAAGGACTTCACATTTGATTTCTAAGGTCAGACAACTATTGATCTGACAGATCAATAATCAATTATTTTTAAAAGATTATTGGCCAGTAGAGATGGGAAAACTGAAAGGGCTTCAAGCAGATATGTCTGGTGATAATGTATGGGGTTCCTAAAAAAGATGAGAATGTAAGCAAAAGATGTCAATTGAGGCGCAAGCTCACAAATGTTACGTAAACATAAGACATAGTTGTGTCTAGAGGCACGTGATAAACATTATAATTAGCAGGTATTACCATAAAAACTGTTAACACCCAAATGGACCAGTGATTCTCAAACCGATGATAAGACAAGACAAGTGGGAAAGTGAAACATAAACAGAACCTAGAATGAAACAAGTACCTTCTTAAAGAAACTTGAATATGAATTGTCCCAAACGAGTTTGTACTTTCCAGCCTCACACGTGCAGAAATTTCCCTACAAAATAATATTTTCATCAAGAGACTACTTTTCCGGTAAAGAAAGTCGAGACTTAAAGAAGGCGGTCTAACTTATCAGATAACATATGAGAAGAAATACTAAACTTACTTGGTCAGACTCATAACGTTTGTAAGGTAAAATAAGCTGTAGCATAATCATCAATGCCCCAGGGTAGTTGCAAGAAAGCAATTCAGTCATAATCCAAAATTGATGAAGGCAGTATTATACATAGTAGCATTCATGAAATCATGGCTCAACTTACAGATTTCTCCCCAGATGCATTTGTATACTCCACACTGAATCCGATATCCTGACCAGACATCAATCTTCATAAATTTCCAATAAAGAAACATGTCGAGTAGTTTTAAAAATTGGAAAATATTTTGACATTATACAGCATATCTCATTACAATGGTCTGAGCTCAAATATACTATAAATTCAAGAACTGCTAATGTACTATCAAACATAGGGGTTTAGGTAACTTCTACCAGTCCTTCACAAGACCAATCATATGTTACACCGCAAGTAAATATTATGTATGGAGAATAACTGAAAGACATCTGTGCAAAACTGGGACAATCGAATAACGAGATGCATAAAAATAAAAATAAAAAAGAATCTTCACAAAGAAATCATTACACAACTACAACCCAACTTTCCTGGAGAAGCTGAAAAGCAGGCACTTATTTGTTATATTCAACTTCATACTACCCAGAATGGCTAACCTAGGGTCAAACAATGATCAGAAAGTGAATATTCAAACCTCTAACATCCTTACAGTCTTCATACAGTTTGAATTTTGTCATTTCATTACTAACTATAATGGAACTCATACCTATCTCGTCCATACAAAAAAGACATAAAAGTAAATCGCATGAATTACACAACAGAGAACCAAAGGAAACCAAGAAGGACAGAGCATGCACATCACATATGAAAGAATACTTCATCAGGTTATTAAACAAGACGTCATATTCACTGGGTACATAATGAAATTTAGGAATAATACCAAGTTCATCTTCCCTTGCACAAGCGAAAAGTCCCACGCAATGTATGAATTTATAGAGTCCACAGTCAGAGAAACCTATAAGAGTAAATATATTACAAAATGTCATAAGTTTGAAGCAGAATTGCTCATAATATTTGGCAGAGAAACTGAATAAGATAATTGAAGGGTTGTTTCTGAACCACAAACCAGCTAGATAAGATGGTTGTTTCTGAACCTATCTTACTTGCTAAGTTTCTTAACTACCTACTATACTAAGTTTGAGTAAATGTTATAAAACATTACTCAGTTTGAAAGTTTTCAGACTTTCCTTAGTATCAATGTACCAGAAGTGAGAGCTTGCTGTTTATTCTACATTTTTTACAAGCTACAATAAATTATAAATCAAATAACACATTACTCAGTTACTTGAGCTTTCAGTCCCACATTCAAACTGATCCCTCAATCACATCTGGACTAGATAAAAGGTGCTCATCTGATTGAATATAAGTAGGATCAATCCAACATCCACCCAAAAGTAAAGGAGTTCAAAAGATATGAAAACAAACCTCATGTGTTTTACCGGCTGCAACACTTATCTCTTTGTAATCATCATTATTCCTGTACAGGAAAGTGAATGAATATTTTTTTTTTATGATAAGAAGAAAAGGAGGGAAAAAAGAAAAAGAACAGAATCTTACCCTCCATCTGATGCACCGGCAACCTCTGCTGAAATAAAGAAGGGCGAATTCGCAAAAACCTCACTGAGAAAAACACATACATTAATTGATGTAAAATAAGCAGCTGAGTAGCACTACATTTGAAATCAGATTTTAGGCCCAACGTAGCTTCATTTTGGCATTTAGCTATCTCGATTTATGCATTATCAGAAGTTTACCGTGAAATCTATTTGTCAATTTCACTTTTACGCATTTATGGGATGAAAGGGTGTATAGCAATAATCAAACACTAACCAAAACGAAAATTTGGAACTGACATGCTATTTCATTAATTTTTATTTTTTTTGGAAGAAGAAGAAGAAGAAGAAGAAAAAGACATGGTGAAACCAATCATTTAACATAACTAATACCATCAAATGTACCAACTCAACACAGGAAGTAGCACTAATACCTGATAAACTTAATGAACCTTTCAAACTCAGTGGTGTAGACGTCAACAGCTTGTTCCAAGAGAGCTACCTCTTGCTTGTTTCTGCTCATTATATGAAAAAAGAAAAAAAAAAAGGAACTGTCAATGCAAATGAAAGTGCAAGAAGATATATTGGACTATGTCTTGGATAGAACTATTAGGCATAAAAAAGTATGCAAAAATATCTCACAATTTTCTAGTTTCAAACCGCCCCCAAGACAGCAGAATAGCAAGACGTATAAGAAGCACCATTGTTGTAAGGCTGTACAAAGGTGGTCCATAACGTTGTCGTTGCTCTTCCATGGGCCTATTATTAAAGGATGCAGTAAGCCATTATGATTACTAACTTATTATCTAATAGGCTATAAACTCTACTGCCCTAAAAGAACTTACCCATCATCATCATTTATTTGGCGAACAAAATCTAGTAAAACCTGCACCCAAAATAAATTTGTAATATTACCGAGGTAAAATATGCATTAATAAATGTCTCAGAATAACGTATACTGAAACAGCATCAAAAATCACTCTCTTAGTATAGAGATACATGAACAACAAGAGAGAACCACATAAGGAAAACTCAAATTGGCATGCCAGATCGTGAAGTGCTAATCACACCACTAAGATCATTTAGCTATTGCAATGAACAGAACAAGAACTCAAAGTAAAGGTCCAAACAAGGATATGGAGTGCATACCTGTGGAACACCAACCAGGTACTTGACGAGGGTTTTGTAGACACCGGTAGCAGAACCAAGCTGCGCCAACAGTCTCCTCCTGTAAGGATGGTCAGCAATCAGTACATAACATGAATCACAGGCAGCAGCCGCATCCAGAAAACAAAACAAAAAAAGCAAGGAGAGTCTCACCTCTCCATCTGTTGTTTCCACAAGACAGCATAACGATCACGTATACTCGCCCCGGAACTAATCATAGCATCAATCTCAGCTTGCTTATTCCTCTCCGACCGCTCCCTCTGCAGTCTAATAAGCCTCCCCCGAAAATCCTGAGGAATGTAGGTCATAACTGCATACAAATTCCACACTCGTCACCCACACCACTCGAAACTCCAAAAACCTTAACATTAACAACCACATTATCTAAGTCACTAAACAAAACCTGTACTGAACACGCGCTCGGAGTTTTTAGCCTGAAACGACTCCAACGCCTTCAAAGCAGTATTGAACTTATGAAGCAGCCGAGTCAAAACAGTAGCCAGCTGAGCATCTTCGGGACTCGAAGGCTCCTGAAGCTGCTCACAGCACAGAAATTCACAACCAAAGAAAGCCAAAACGCACCGTTTCAACATTCAAAAGCAAACAAACACTCACCGCTTGAGGCCAATGAGCTCTGTCAAGTAAGAAGATAATCTCTTCCATATGCTCCCGATTCTTCCACATATTCTCGTCCACTTTATGCGGCGGCCGGCGCTCCGACTCGTCCACTACCAGCCTCTCTTCCCCTACAATATCATTCGCACAGAGTTTTCAAAGATCAAGACTTGAAACAGTAAATTAAATTACGAGCGGTAAGTTTGGAATTGCGGAGTTTACCGGGAGTGGGGGGAGAGTGGGAGAGGAAATCGGAAGTGAGGGAGCGAATGTCGGAGGAGAGGCGGGGGATGTCGTCGGAGAGAGGAGGGAATTGGTAGGTGTCGTAGTAGGAAGAGAGGAAAGCACGGGTGATCGGGACCAGGCCTTCGGTGGAAGCCATAACCGCCTCTCGATCTCGGTGGTACGGTTTTGGTTTTGGTTGTTGGTTTTTGGTTTCAGGTCGTCGTCGTCGGGGCGGTGTGGAATAACGGATTTTGAAATGGAATAAACGTAAGAGAAAGAGAGGAGAGTAAATTAGAGTGAAGTCCACGCCACACCAACTAACTGCTTCCCGCAAGACTTTAAAGAGACGGGTCGACGGTTCTATGGCCTCTATGAGTCAAACCCACCATTTTCACTTATTCTATGCTCTTTTAGGTACTTCGGATTCGACAACATAAAAAATGCGTCAATCACTTATCACTACAGCTGGTCAGAGCATCTCCAACAGCATCTTTAAAATTTTTTTAAAATAAAAAAATTAAAATTAAAATTATTTAAAAAAATTATGCTCAAAATCTAACAGCTTCTCCATTTTAAAGATTTAAGCATTTAATACAATAATAAAATATACTATATCATTATTACTTATAACAAAAGACCATTATATATTTATTATAACAATAAAATACCCAATAAAATATTATATTGTTGTCTTGAATTCATTAGAGCACGTGAAGAATTAAATTTTGGGGAAGGAAGACTTTGCTGCAAATTTGGGGAATGAAGGCTTCTCTTTCTTCTCCATCCCCATTTTGAGGAATGAGATGGGGAAACTGTTAGACCTAAAAACAGCTTTATATTCCCCAAATTGAGAAATTCAAGAAAATAGGGAAGTTGCTGGAGATGCTCTCAATCAGGTTGGTAAGAGTTTCGATTTGGAATTCCATAATCAGGTTCAAATCTCGCTGATTTTAATTATAGTTAAATATAAATATTTTCGGTGAGCAGGGATGAGGAAACGTTCAGACATGATCCTCGACACGGATTAGTCTCAAGGCCTAAAAACCTACTGAGAAACCGTGTGGTTTCGATAAAAAAACATCTAACTTTACTCAACATAGAGACACGTTACTCATGGTATTAGGGTCATTATCTAACTTGAGGAGGTCATGATTCTTGAATTTGATAACCCTATTGACATATTGATTGAGTGAGTAACGTTGGTAGTTGGTACTGTTACGAGTTCTCGTGTTCATAGAACATCATATTTTGCTCTGTCATTGGGCGAAATTGTTATCGTATGTTTCAGCTTCGTTTTTCTGGTCAGTTGAACCGATAAGTGGAGTGGAGATGTTCCATTTTTCTCAAATTTTATGTATTTATTATCTTTTGACATGTAACTCTCAATATGGTTCATCTCATTTACATAAATAGCTATCAGACAACAACACGTACTAATTAAAGGGTCACGCGTATTAATACTGAGTTGAACTTGACAAGACTTATAAATCAGACACCTTTTACTATAGCACCGTCATTCTTTCATGATTTCAAAACTCCCATCGACTAGAGAAATTTTAAATACACACCTCTATTATTTTATATTTCACATCAGATTTTATAGGTATGTTTAATTACAAAAACATCCATCAATTATTAGGGAAAAAAAAATTTCTTCGTCCCTAAAACCTAACTCTTCTCCATTATTACTATGCATCAAAATAAAAGAAATAAAAACCTCTTCTCCAAAATTCATCACCTAAATTTCGACTACTGTCATAATTACATATACTATTTACTAATTCATTTGTTTTTTTTATCAACATTAGTTTTTATCTAACAGATTAAAACTAGTTTTTATGCTATTGTAATTCTACTAGTTTCTTAACTTTGAAAATATTATGTATGTTCAATTTTTTTTCTTCTTCAAATTCTAGCCGATTGATGTCATATTCGAGATTTGGAGTTCGAATATGATATTACTCTTTTGATTATAAATTGAAAAATATCAAGAAAAAATTTCTAACCCGATCAAAAAAAATCTAACAAAAAATAAAAAAGAATACGTAAAGAGAGTTGTGAAATAATAAATATATAATAATTATATTAAATACAAATTATTATTAGTTTTAGATATTGAGGATATTTTAGGCAGTTTGAGATGTGTATTTAGTATAATATAAAAATGAAAAACTAGATAAGTAGTGTATTAAGTAAAGAGTGTGTATTAAAAGATTAATGGTGTGTATTTAAAATTACTCCATCGCCTAAACTAGCACAATGTCAACAACAAAAAAATCACACTAAAATATGTTCAAGAGAAATTTTATATAGACACCTCTAAAAACTTAATACACATTCATTTCTCAATACATCACTTATTTAATTTTTCATTCTGATATTTTACTAAATACACAACCCAAAGTACCTAAAATATCCTTAATCTAAAAATCCATGAAAAATCATATTATGTAACTATATTAAGACTATTATTGCTGTATAATTAGTATATATTTATAGAAATTATCATTTTATAGATGTTCATATCTATTACTTGTGTTACTTCTTGAGAAATCCTTACAAATTCATTGTTCATTTCAAATTCTTAAACATGAAAATGATAAACGAGATGAAAAGTACATATATCTGAATAGTAATATAACGAAATAGGTGTTCATATGTATAAGAATTACATCGCTTGATACTTTGACTCTCTAAACTTAGAAATTATGATTCTTTTATAGACAAAAAAGAAATTAATTGATTATCCAAATTTTATTGCAAATTTTTTGTTTACTTTAATAGTTTCTCTAAATAAATTCTCAATCTTAAAAATTTAATTTTGTTCTAGGATATTCTCTACTGTGTGCCTTGGCCTTATGTCAATAGGATATGTAGTTAGACTAGATCTATGTATTCATATCCTTACCATATTGGTATTGTGTAATTCCTTATATAAAGGGCTTCTATCAATGAATAAGATAATGATTCTCTTGCTATCTCTTTGTCTCTACCATTAATCCTTCATCACGTTATCATGCACTTTGTTCTAACCCTAGAGTCAATAGCCCACCATTTGTTTTTCAAACCCTAAAATCGGGCAGCCTTGTTTTTCCCGATTTCCGACCAAAGTCCGACTGCCCTCCGCCGGAATTTTATATCCCCAGAAAGCTCTCTCCGCCCTGGATCCAACGCCGCCGGTCTCACCCTGAGAACCGGCCGAAAAGTCTCTGAACCGGCCCCTGGAAGATTCCAGACCGCCGCCGCTACCGACCACCGGTTCACCACCTTCCCTTGCTCCGATCAACCTGAAATTTTGACAGCAGCTTCCCCATCCAGTGCTGCTCCTCCTATCAAATTTTCAGCCCCAAATTCGAAGTATAAGTAGGCGAAACGTTATTTCTCCTCTCGGCAGCCTCTAAAAAGGTATGTTTTTTTAAACCTTAAACTTTTCCATGTTCAATAACTCGGGGAGGATAAAATCATTTCCTCCCTTCTCCATCTCCATTCTATGCTTGGGATTTTGTGCGTGCAGGTACCCAAATCCCGGAATTTTATTCGCGGGTCAAGAGTGTGTTTGATCACTCTTGTTTCTTTGTCCGGGTTGTGTTTGATCAACCCCGACCTTTCACCGGATTGTGTTTGATCAATCCGAGGCCTTTTTTCGAATTGTGTTTGATCAATTCGCGGCTTTTCCGGATTGTGTATGATCAATCCGAAGGACAAACCATTAAAAGCATCGTTTGTGACCTCTATCGAGTCTCATAACAGCTTGGTTTTGTATGCAAGAGCAATGTAACATTCTGCTCCTTTGAGTTTTGACGTACTAGATGCCTAAGGCGGATCTTCGCTTGGTATCTGTGGAACCTTTCATTGGAAAGGATTAAACCACATGTTTTGACCCCCAGGCTAACAAGCCTAGATGCCGAGATTTCACATCTCATGCACTCAAAGTCTTTGACGCGCCACATCGACAAAAGCCTTCAATGACAATCTGTGCAAAAAGTAATGACCATAAAGTACTGTGGAATGAACTCATGGAGCGTTTCTCGAAACGTTCATATAACTCTACTTGTTGAGTTATTAGTCAAGTGGATTGCTTACCACCTTAATTGACTACATATTGTTGATGATCTTTTGTGGCATCATGATCCATAATCTTTAGCGGATTCGATCATCATCAAGTTCTCTAGGTCCTCCAAGTTGGTGTGGAATTACCAACGAGACTTGATTTTGATCATACAAACAGGAATTGTATATACGCTAATGTGATAAACTTATTTGGGATTATCCCCTAATGTGGGGACAACAATATGGGTCATGGCAACGACAGAAAACGTCGTGCCGATGTCTAGAAAAGAGGGGGAGGTGTTGCCGGCTCTAATAGCGACACTCCCAGTCTAGACACCATTTTGTCAAAACTACTCACGTCAGCTCATGACATTAATGCAACCGTTGTGGATCTTCGGATCACTGGTTCAAGATTGTCAAACTCCTTTAAATTGTGAATGCATACAAAAAGGTATGGAAAATCAATATGAGGACAAGAACGTCATCCTCATGATCGCGAATTTCAAAGATTCGGATCCTGCTCTAGCTACCCATGACTTTGATGTCATCGGCTAGACATTGATTTTCTTTCCAAGTTATATGTACTAAGGCGTTGTATCGACATCCTTTGTCTATTTGAGACCTCGATGTACTCACATTAGCAATAATGAATACCTTGAGAATTTTTCAAAGTGAAACTATTCTCCTCTTATGGTTCATATTGATTTACAATCAAGATGTACACTTACATCATCCTTAGAAACATGGCATATTGTGCCGATTTTGGTCCCTTCCTTTGAAGGTGACTCATGGCACTACATCCTCAAGGAGGATCGCCCACGTGTTTCCGGTTAAGTCTTCTACCCTATAGCGGATTTTTCATCATCAATTTTTTAACTAGTCTCATCCAAGCTCAGTATGATGTCTTAGAATTGTCCGAAATTAAGGAGATAGTGGTTTTAAGTGTTCCTCGCACTACCGACCCTCTACGGACATGCCTGGTCATACTGACTAGGAGTTACCGAAAGCTTTTGATTCTGGATCCCCCTACGCTATTAAACCAATTTCCGTCTTGCAAAAGACGTTGAAGACTTATCAAAGCTGGAAAATTATCATCATAATCGGATCCTCTAGGTCCTCTGAGTTAGTTTATGTTCATGTCAGGGAGCTTTTGCTAACTAGTCATGGAGTTTACGACCTTAGAACGATCGAAATGACTTGGTTTTGATCATACACACGTCACTTTTGGCTAAGGCAAAAGCCTACACGCCACCTGCAAGCTTCACAGCTTCGCACATGCCAAATCTGCGAAAAACAGCAATCTGTCCCTTCTGGACAGTCAACTTCGTTTGAGCTTTGTGAACAGCTCCGGACGAACCAGAAAGTGAGCTTTATATCATCGGAAAGCTCTATGAGTCTAGTTTTCAGAACTTTTCACGGTTTGTCCATATCTATTTTAACGAAGAAGTTATAGCTGTTTTAGTACGCAAATGTCATTCTACGCGGAAATTTTTATGCACTCTCGGGATTGCAGCTTTTCGTAGCTTCTTTCAATCCTTCTAAATGGTTCAAGTAGAACTATTTACTCGCCTATCTACTCCTTGTAGTTATGTTTCATAGGGACATTGAGTGCCAGCTAAATTAGGAGTGAGACTCTCCTATGCTAAATAACACAAAAGTGAACATTCTATTCTTACATAAAATTATGTAGATAGATACAACCAACTTACGGACACCTTTTATGCTTTACGGTGTTGGTTGAAGTGTTAGCACACTGGTCACGTGTTACACTATTATCTACTGCTTATGCTGGTTATACTTCTACGGGCTCACTACCCATTCTTTAAAGAAGTTCATCGGGATGTAAGTTGAAGTGTCCTGTACCCCATGTTCACACGTAATACGGTCTCACCGAGGCTACGACCAAGCAACTTTAGCTTGTCGCTCGAACATTATTGATGCGCATCACTCTTTCTATTGCGTCTTGGGGCTATGCAATATTTGCATGCAGCTTTACTATTCATTTATGACCCACCATTATTGAATTTTGTTGTACTACAGCTCGTGATTGTGTACCAGGATTGACACGAAATTGCAATCCTTGAGCTCGGGAGGATTGAAACGGATCTCCAATCCTTGAGCTCCGCTAGATGTTATTTCTAGGTGCCAAATCGCATTGCCATTGCGTACAATGATGGGTCATTTTGAGATGAATAAGTTTAGGTTGGATATGAACCTCCACCTATAATCCGCATATGTAGGAACCTTGTCAGGCGATCTCATTCACCGCTAAATTGTGGATTGTCACTTTGATGAGACAATATTCCCGTCGTTAGGGGGAGATAAGAACACAAGTGTTCAAGTGGAACAACGTGAATTGTCGTGGTTTGTCCCCACTAAGTCTCATCTTGATCCCAAATGCTTATAATGTTAAAGTGACGAGATCACATGCTACAAATATGTTTGCAAGGATTGATGTCCCATCAAGAGGACATGGCGCGACCAAAAGGTGTTGGTCTTGACGCCATCACCATGGATGGTGATATAGTGACGCCATATAGTGGCAAAATTGGTGTCACAAGGCCGTGTGACTCCCCAAAAGGAGGGAGGCCCTTAGGTTCGATATTGTCTTGCACTAGAAAGAAAGCGAGCTTGGCACAACCTGATCCATTGATCAGTGATACTCAAATCCGTCTCATGAAGTCTGAATTGTGATTATCATTGGGGGACGCCTCAATGTCAAATCCAATTCATATAGAGATCTCTACAAGTATTACACTAGTGTACATGAGGACGTGAGATAATGAGTCTACTATCGAACCACCCTTCGTTGATGGATATCAACTTAGTTGATTGGCCTAATGGAAAGATGCGATCCAGCATTAACAAAGAGATAGGTCCTTGGGCAGATGATACCGACACCGCAAACTAAACCCTATCAACTATGCCTTTGTTAGATAGCGTAGTGAGAGTAAGAGCTTAGACTCACCTTATGGTGCAAGGTCTTTCACTAACACGCACTGGGATCAACTACGATGAGATATGCTCTCGTAATGGATGTCCTTGAACTCCACTACTTTGTCAGTTTGGTAGTTTCCGAATAACTGAACAAGCAGCCTATGAATATGGTCATAATAACATCTCTATGGGATCAGAGATATACATGAAGGTCTTAAACGGACTTCATTCATCCGAATCAAGTGGCTCCAGACCACAGTAGCACGCGTTTGCTAAAGCTATTGAAACGCACATGGACTATAC
>NC_020496.1:6168171-6169296 GCF_000184155.1 Fragaria vesca subsp. vesca
CCATGATTAGTCAAGGTCTTTGCTCTAAAGAGAGATCCGTTGTTTTGTCTAAAGCAAGATGACAAATATGTGTTAAGAGATAGAGTTCCCATCTAAGTACAATTAGACGCATCAATGTACTCAACACAATACGAAAGACTTGACATCTCATTCGCTATGAAAAGTTATAAAGCTAAGTGTAGTTATGCGCCCACGCAACGCCAATGTAATGGCAGTAACTCCTTTTTCAATACTTAATGGTATGAAAGGTTGAGGCTTATTCTATCCCTACATAAGAAAGACACATCAAAAGCGAAATCAGAATCTACCAAGTTTTGTAGGTCAACTTCCACGGGACCTATAGGAAATCTCACTCACTGGAAAATGGTGAAATTGGTACCATTGGAAAGGTCTATGTGTCTACTTTCCAGAGACACCAACCATTTGATCATACCTATCATATTGAGTGAGTTATGGCCGTTTTCGTAAAGTAGGACGAATCTGTCCGAGAATCTGATTTTGGCTAAACAGTCAACTTCGACGGGATTTTGTGAACAGCTCCTGATGAACCAGAATGTGTGTAATATACGGTTGGAAAGCTAAATGAGTCTAGTTTCCAAAACCGTTTACGGTTCGTTCATATGTATTTCCTAGAGGAAGTTACGACTATTCTAGTAATTGAAGGTCATGCTGCGCGGAAACCTGATTTCCTGCACGAACTTATGTTTTGAGTTCACAAGCGACCTTTTCCTCAAGATCTAAGTGTAAAAGATCATTTGAGGACAATACGGCATGATTTAGTTAATCATTGCCCAATGCCACATTTGAAGACATGTTAAAAAGCATTGACATGCTAAGTTTTTGAAACTTCCGTGATTAGTAAGAATCAGGAAGAGCCCTACGATTGATGTAAAGATCAGGGGGAGGTGCGAACTTCAGGGGGAGTCTAGCACATACATACATGTCACTATCAAATGTGAAGGGTGCGTTGTACTCTTTTTCTCCTACGATCAAGGTTCAGTTTTTCTCCCACAGGGTTTTTGTGACTTGACGAGGTTTTTGACGAGGCAACAGATCAGCACCATTGGCATATCAGCGCGCGGTACAAGGGGGAGTGTTCTAGGATATTCTCTATGTGTGCATTCG
>NC_020496.1:6169336-6182782 GCF_000184155.1 Fragaria vesca subsp. vesca
GGAAAATGTGACGAACGAAAGACGTAGAAAGATCTCAAAAGGACGGTTGGGCCAAAGCCCACACCAATCACCCGCCTCACGAAAACGCGGAACGAACAAAAAAAAGCAAAAGCATCGATTTTCAGTGAGAAAGAGAAAAGTGTGCGCCACAACCCAAAAATGCAACCTTTCCTTCTTCTTCTTCCTTTCGGCTTTTGATTGAAACCAAAACAAAGCTCCGCTCTTTGATTTTGTAACACTACCAAAAATCCAAAATGGGTCTCGATGCGGGTCAGTCCGAGAATGCGCGCAGCTGGGCGAGGTTCGTCGCCACGTGTCTCGTCGGCGGCGTCGTCGTGGCGGTCGGGATCGGCGTCGGAGTCTCCATGCTCGGCTCCGACCGCGGCGGGCCCCACCTCCTCCCTCTGCCGATTCGGTGGCGCAGGAAGAAGAACCGCCCCGTCCGGGTCTACATGGACGGCTGCTTCGACATGATGCACTACGGCCACTGCAACGCGCTCCGTCAGGCGCGTGCCCTCGGCGACCAATTGGTCGTCGGCGTCGTCAGCGACGCCGAAATCATCGTCAATAAAGGTCCTCCGGTCACTCCTCTCAACGAAAGGTACCACCTTTTTTTCTTTATCCCTTTCACTTTTTTGCATTCGATTAATTAGCATTGTGATTATTACCGAATTTGAGCTTATTAGGGTTTGTAATTATTGTGTTTTGTTAGGATGATAATGGTTAAAGCTGTGAAATGGGTTGATGAGGTTATTCCGGATGCACCGTATGCTATAACCGAAGAGTTTATGAAGAAGTTGTTTGATGAGTATGATATAGACTATATAATCCACGGGGATGATCCTTGTGTTCTTCCTGATGGAACCGACGCGTATGCCCTTGCGAAGAAAGCCGGGCGCTACAAGCAGATCAAACGTACAGAAGGGGTTTCGAGCACTGACATTGTTGGTATGTTTTCGTTTTATATTTGTAATGCAATTC
The DNA here is from genome assembly GCF_000184155.1 of Fragaria vesca subsp. vesca. Taxonomy (NCBI): domain Eukaryota; kingdom Viridiplantae; phylum Streptophyta; class Magnoliopsida; order Rosales; family Rosaceae; genus Fragaria; species Fragaria vesca. Next base: position 6,170,318 of record NC_020496.1, read on the forward strand.
TAGCATGGAGTTTAGCTGGTTTGGAGACTTGCTGTAGTTGGAATTGGTGGGTCTTAGTTTTGTGCGGCGATTGTTTGTGTTGCAGGGCGTATGCTTCTATGTGTGAGAGAGAGATCGGTTAATGAGAACCGGAACCATTCTTCATTGCAAAGACAGTTCAGCCATGGACACGGTCAGAAGCTTGAAGATGGTGGATCCGGCAGTGGAACTCGTGTGTCTCATTTCCTGCCAACATCTCGTAGAATTGTTCAGTTCTCTAATGGAAAAGTACTACACTCTTTTAGTTGTCATTGGATTAGTGGGTGAGGTGGGGTTTGACGATTATTAATGAATTGTTTATGCATATGGCTGCAGGGACCTCAGTCGGATGCGCGCATAATATATATAGATGGTGCATTTGATCTCTTTCATGCTGGACATGTCGAGGTAATGAATGAGTTTGTCCACATGCAACTTATTTTCTTCTCTTTCTGAATGTGTACTTCCAAATTCGTGGTACTGCATATGGTAGTTGAGAACAGCACTTATAAGGCTATAATATCTCCCAATTAATTGTGTAACTGGTTCCTTTTTTGAAATAAGGGAAAACAGGTACGATAAAATAAAAGAAAAACTAGCCTTTAACTTTTTTATTTTCATTCTATTCTGTGCACTATGGTACTATTCTGTGCCTCTTAGATTTCAGGGATGTTAGTTCATTTGTCCTCTCATCTAGTCTTTCTTTCCCTAATGAACTTTTAGGGAATAAATGATTAAGATGGTTAAAATTTACTTATCTGGATATTTTTCCATACAGATCTTGAGGGTTGCTCGAGAGCTTGGGGATTTTCTTCTTGTTGGAATACACACTGATCAAACTGTCAGGTATCATTTCCTGTTTCTCAGTCTTTATGAAAGCTCCCATTTTACAATGTCTAATAGATCTATGTATGTATAGCTCTTTAGTCATTCACCCATGATTATGATTCTAGAGAGGTACCAGGTTTTATTTCTTATATTTAGTTCAACTGTAAATCCTTCACATGTTAGTTTCTGTAACTTTCAATAAAGATAATCCTTTAGTCGCTAGGACAACTTAGATCCATATAATTTGACCTTTACTTAGAAATGACTCATACTGATGAGTCATTTGTATGTGTAGAAATTTCTACGTTATTTGTGTATGTGTTTGTGAATGTTTGGATATCATATCTTTCACATGAAATCCTATTGATTCCATGAGTACTTTTCTAGCCATTGTGCTAGTCATCAAATAGGTTTTCAGTGGCACAATGGTTGTGGTTGTGACAGATGCCTATAACTTGTGACTGTTCTGAAAATATGGCGGAGTGAGTAAAGGTTTCTTTCATGCATGTTGAATTGCTCTGACTATCCTTTTAATTGGTTTCCTCTCTACTGTCTGTGGTAGCCTGGTAATTTATTATTATTTTTTTTGGGGGGTTGTATTGCGACCTTTGATCATGATTTATCTCCAAGTCAGAATAGTTTCTTTCTGTGTGATTGTAGTTTTGTACTCTATAATATACTTGGTAATAGCCTTATCTTTGTAACTTCACTGCAGTGCTAATAGAGGTGCACATCGCCCAATCATGAACCTTCATGAAAGAAGCCTAAGTGTTTTGGGTTGCCGCTATGTGGATGAGGTCATAATTGGTGCTCCGTGGGAAATTACAAAAGACGTGGTAAAGCTTTTATTGTCATCTTTAGAGAATTTGGTTTATAATGCATTTAGTCAGTTTTCATTCTTTTCGTGTATTCTATTGATGTCGTTCGGGTGTGAATTCTTTCCTTGGTGGACGTTCCTTAGTAGGGATGTTGGGTATAGGACCCTATGTAATTCACTCCTAACCTTCAATAATGATTCCCGTATCAATGCCACCTTAAATTACTATAATGAAGAGTTCTGGATATATCTGTTAGTTGAATGAAATTGAGTGCCAATACACTACTTTGCCATGTTTTTGTCATCTTGTAACAGTTTCCATGCTTGCAAATATAATGGTCTTGGAACTTTTTTTGACTGCAGATTACTACTTTCAATATCTCTTTGGTTGTCCATGGGACAGTAGCTGAGAACAACAATTTTGAGAAGGTAAATTGCAAAACCAATTGCTGACGGTGATGTATATTTTGCCATTGCTTTTTTCCAACAAAAAGATATTTCATTGAATGGTGGTACCAAGATGCTTTAGTTAGTTACTTATTGTTCTTTATTATTCTCTCACAGGAGACGGGCAATCCATATGAAGTTCCAATCAGTATGGGTATCTTTAAAGTTTTGGCAAGCCCTCTTGATATTACAACTTCCACGATAATTAGGAGGATTGTATCTAATCATGAAGCATACCAGGTTCCCCTTTAATTCTTGAACCTTTTGAACTTTTATAACACAGAGATAATATATGATATAAAGAAAGTGCCAACATGATAATTATAAAGTATGCTAGCATTTGTGTCCATATGCTTAAACATATAAAGTTCCAGCTCTGGTTTTTGTTGATATCCTTGCATTTTTCCTTCCACACCCTAAACATCTAATTTTTGGATGCAGAAACGAAATGATAAGAAGGCAGCTAGTGAGCAAAAGTATTATGAGGGCAAGTCTTATGTTACTGGTGATTGATCCCTGCGGCGATGTATGGATAGGGCATTGGGTGCACCTGTTCTTTTATTTTTGCAGTTTTACCGAGCAGTACTAACATCAGAGATGACCCATTTGGGTTGGTAAATCCACATGATTTGATTCCCAGATCCTAGATTACTTGTGATTCCTGAGTCTGTACTTATATATGTGTTTGCATAGATTACTACTTTGGAATTCAATTCCAAACCTTAGAACTTGAGGAAAAAAAAATGGTTTGTTAGGTGGAATGACATGAGCTTTTTCGAGTTTGCAAGTTCATGCCCTTATTTTTCACATCAATAGAAGTTCAGTATGGTCACAGATAGATGCAATATATATTTCCTGTTGTGCATATCTTCTTGATATAAAATCTATGCCCAAACCAATTGATATTTGTCTTTGGTTTCATATTTCTCTTCTCCAGAAAAACTTGCATGTACAAGTCTTGGTCTCACATGTGGTGCTGCACTGTAACACCACCTGTTTTGTTGCATGTAACATGTCATGTGTCTTCACTCTTACACATGATGCTAGTAGTCGACAAAGAATTTTCGCAAGGTCATACCGACAGTCTGTTGTTTTGGCTGAGACGATCATCTACGTCTCGACCTCTCACAATTAATCATCACAACAACACGAGCTAGGCATATGAGGAAGAAGATAGTATTGTGTTGTCCCATCCAAATGTTATCCTGTTAGTGTGTTCCTTAGAACTTTGCCGACTTTGGAGTGGTAAGGAAAAAGACGAAGGCAAATTATTCTCTTATTTAAATACAAGAAAATTGGAGTAGTAATCGCCCTAATTGGCTCTACTCCTTACAATTTGTATCTTCTTATGTTGGCTTTATTTTTGTACATCACTCGAAACGACAATCAATTAAGAACATAAAATTGGCGTTAATGGCTTCCCACAAATGCGATCCAAGACTACTACAAACGCCATGATAAGATCCAGATCGAACCCTGGTTGTACCACCAAGCTGAACACATCCTCCCCAAGCATGACTGTGTTGCTCACTCTTTTCCTAGCTACATTGGCCACCAGTTGTCCACTGCTGCTCCTGATCTTGCAGTTTCGCCTCTGAAAACAACCCTCGATTCTGAAATCCGGTGAAGGGCTCGTAGTTTCGGATCCCATGAACACCTCGGCTGTTGCTTCAGTTTTATTGCTGCGGCTAAAAAGACCAGACCCAGTGTTTTTCATGGTGAATACTCTACTGGACTTAGAACTCTTTGCACATCCATAGTCTCCTCGATATGCATTCCATTGGTCTTGCATACTCAAAACCTGTACATACAAAATGGCCTTCATTAGCTTCCATGTACTTGTATACATACTTCGATCATATGAGATTCCTTTGCAAGGTGAAAGAAAAGCCATATGTACATGATTACATAGAACGTACACCAATAATTACCTGGGGTTTGAGAGTGAGCAAGGCACTTCCAGCTCCGTCCATGAGGACGAGTCCTTTCCGGACGCCGCAGTTCTTCCTGGAATAGTTGTCGACTCGGAAAGTCAAAACTCCTCGGTGATCGAAGACAGTAAATCCATCAGTTCCCTGGAAGCTCATGCTAGATCTCTTCCACACAGTGAGCACAGATGGGTTTACATCATGAACATCTTCCACCTGAAGATCATGGTGAAGGACTCCACGATTTTGATATTGGTATCTATTTTCTGCAGCTGGATGTATCTTTGACATGGCTAGAGTTCTACACAGTATGATGATCCCAAAGGTGTTTAGAGAGAGAAAGAGAGGAATAGTAGTGTGAGAATGATTTGTGTTGAGGTACTTAAGGATAGAGATTTGCTAGGTAGCTAGGGCGATCGAGACTAGTTATATAGATATGTGTGTCTGTCTTTGGCTAGCTTAGTGGTTAACACAAAATTCTTACGTAGGTCCCCATTACCATAGCTATAGCTTTGTATATACTAATTAGTACATTCAATGAGCCCGGCTGGTTTTCTCTTTTGCTTCATTTTTAAAAATCCAATTGCAAGACCTCTGACCTGTGGTGACCATCCTACACCTGAAATGTAGAATCTGCCCTGGCCTGTACGATGGATTTGCTGTAGCTTATATTAACAGTGGGGGCAGCTTATATTAACAGTGGGGGCGAGAAGGAGCGCTGTCTTTGTAGTTTGTACTTAAAGGCATGGTCGTATATTTACGCAGCTCTAATCGCCATGACAGCATGACTTGCACATTAGTCGAAATCTCTTACTGACATAATGTCAAATTCATCTAGCATTGAGCATGAGTTTTAATCTGGTGAGTTTTAATCTGGTATGTATGCTGAGCTTTTACGAGTCTTAACAAGTATTTCTCTACTCGCAAAGGCCCTTCTTTTTGGGGGCACAATAAGTGCATGGTCGAATAGAGTTAGGTAAGGCTGGGCACTTAATACCGGAATTCCGATCCCGTATCGGTCCCGTCCCGAAAGTTAATGGAACGGGACGAGATCGGTTTTGAAAATAGCAATCCCGTCCCGTCCCGTCCCGTTTTAACATTACCATAACAGGACGGGACGGGACGGGACTATCCCGAAAAATCCCGTCTCGTCCCGTAATATTAGAATACTTGATTTTATTCATTTTATACTTGATTTTTTAGGTTGCATGGTGTTACAATGCACTCAACCACTTGTGTGATTTTGGATATTTTTAGTTGTTGTTTGAGGGTTAATTTTTAATGTGGGATGTTTAGTACTTTTAAAGTGGGATGTAATTTAGCACCTATGCACCTATGTTCTTGTTGATTTTAGTACTTCTAATTTCATCAATGTTCTTTTTTTTTTTTTTTATGTGTTTTTGGATATTTTTTTTTTCCATTAATTTCATTAATGTTGTTCCAAACAGCATAAAAATGTCGAAAATTTCATACACTGATCAATTGTGGTGGAGCATTTGAATGCTTGGAGTTTCTCAACCCGTTTTCCACCTGTGGTGGTGTTTGATAATCAATTAATTTGTTCTTGAAAAAAAAAATATATATATATATATATATATTTGTCGGGATCGGGACGTACGGGACAGATTTTTAAAAACACCTTCCCGTCCCGTTCTTTTATTTTCGGGACGGGACGGAATTCACCAAATCCCGGCCCGTTCCGTCCCGTGCCCAACCCTAGAGTTAGGCATAGTAATCATTCTACATTTCTGGCTTTGTGAATTCAGCAAAGAACATCATCAACATCGTGTTTCCTTTAACTTTAATTATAAGCATTATTTGCACCAGAAAGGCGCTAACCCCAGGAAGACAAACTGTCCCGTAATTTGCTTTCCAAGCCTTGATCACTGTGGTCTGTACCAGTCTAAACAATCTATAGCTTAGTTTAAACACCATGAACATTCAAACAAAGAGGTTAGCTAGCTATCTGCAGGTAATTCAAACTTCATGCATGCATGTGATTCCATTTGTCTCCATATCGAAACTTCGATCTAAAACTTTCCGATTTCTATATATCAACTTGGATATTCTATATCATATAAACTAGGGTTATTTCATTCTGTGACTAATAATCCAATATTCAAAGCTAGCTAACATTAGTACTTGTGGGTTTTAGTTGGAAACCAAGAGGGTTAACTTGTTCTCTTGCTGTGTGTCATGATTCTCAAATTTCTGATAATTTGATCTGTCGGTGTGAACCAAACATAAATTATGCTCAACAGAAAGTAATTAGCGGATAATAAAGTCACAAGAATTTTGTTTGATTAAGCAAGGGGAATGTCAGATTGGAATGAAACAGTTATAAAGGAATTTACGAGCCCTCTTCGTTTTGGTAATTTTGCTGATATAATACAATTAGTGCATGCCAATTCTATATACGTAGTGGTTTTGTTTATTGTTAATATTATAAGCAAGTTGCTTAGTGCCCCTGGTTTCGCAATTGATCGAGTCACTAAAGCATTAAGCACTCACTAATTTGTTTAACAGAGGTTTATACATATATTCTCCCTCCAAACAATACCATCTTTGTGAAATTATTAGTTTTAGTTCTAGCTTGACCTATGTACGTGTAAAACAACAAGAACAATATTAGATAACTTACATGTACAGCTTCTAATATGAAAGCCGACACTCGTGAAAACAAAAGGGGGCCGCATAGAATTAGGTGATAAGCAGCCATATATCTATGATCAATTGGAGCCCCTACACAGAAACATTGGCTTTTCTCGCAATGAGTTCCCGTCCACTAATCCATGCTTTGGATATTGATGATGTACACTCGTATGGAAGAAGATGGTCGATGGCTTTTCTTTACTGACTTGACCATTGTTTCACCACCTTCAAAACTACCAAAGTTACTTGTTTTGAAAAGGTTATTATTCTTCTATTTACTATGTCAATATTGGCAAAGTTCTACACTCGAAATTGCAGAACTCGTCCATTGTAATGCCTACCAAAGAAGGATATAGTTTGTATTTTTTATTTTGCGTACATATTGCATACGACCTAGCTAGTCACCTAGTCATATATATACGGAGCTTTTCAGGTGCGGACGTCCGCACTAAACTTTTTGGTGCGGATTTCCATTTTTTGCATCACTTTCCGATCGAATTTTCTCAAACTTCCTTCTAGACATATCTAGATCATTTTGTGTAGATCATCTCTGTAAAATTTCAACCAATTTGGTGATCGTTAAGACCCTCAAACTTGCGTTTTTCTGTTATATGTCTGAACCGGACAGATTTCTGTCCGTCGGTTTTGTAACGCAAGTTTGAGGGCCTTAACGATCACCAAATTGGCTGAAATTTTGCAGAGATGATCTACACAAGATTATCTAAATCTGTCTAGAATGAAGTTTGAGGAAATTCGATCGGGAAGTGGTCTAAAAATAGAAATCCGCACCAAAAATTTGGTGCGGAGGTCCGCACCTGAAAAGCCTTGTGTGTGTGTGTATATATATATATATATATATATATATATATATGTGTGTGTGTGTGAATAAGTTCTAAGATATGAGTTCATTGATGCTCTCTACAATTCACGTCGTCTCACCTTATTTAAGAAAGGAGTTATCATGAATTAGTCTCAAATGAGATCTAAGATAGAGAATGTTCGATTGACCTCATTATTCGCAAGAGGTGTTCTCGACTCTCGAGAACTCACCAGGAGGATTAATTAGGAAAACAAATTGATATTACCCCTTCCATGGATGCATGTATTAGTTAGTTATACGTAAAGAGATGTCTACACGACTACATGTATGTACAGGAAGGGAGCCATGATCTTAAAACTGATTGGACTATCCAGATTATTGATTTAAAAATCACATAGCAACAAACAAAATAAGAAGCTTAACACACACGACTTTAATTGATATACATCCAAGAAATGACATCAAATCATTGGACCACTATATTAATGATCGGAAAATCCATAATCAGTACTTATTGTGGACTAGAAAATATGGGATGAAGTTTTAAGAGTAATTAAGCATACTTATATAAATAAGATTCGGAAATTTCTTTCTGGGCTATAGCCCTTGTAGCCCTTAATAAAGATCCGTCGTTCTTGTGTATGTATCTATATATGTATAAAAGGTCATTCTAAAATTTGGTTTACTTAACATTAGCATTGCTGGATCTTTCTATTAAGGTATGTATATATGTATATATACTAGGGTTTTCACAACCTAATAACTGACCGAGTGGAGGGACATTAAAGCCATTTTGATCTTTTCTCAATCTATGTTCTATGAGTATTTCATCTCTCTTAATTTGAAAGAAGATTTAAATTAACGACAAAACGAACGTCCATGGTGGAGTATATTGATCTTTTCATAATCTATGTTCCATGCTACTTATCCTTTTGCTTTGGTTTTGTTTTTAATATGGTTCATCTACTTATCTTTGATCAGTCCATGATAAGTAGTTTATTACCTAGCACAATCCTGAAAGATGAACCATGCATACTTAGAATCTACAATATTCAATTTAATCTTGAGAGACGTACGTTTCTCTATCTGTTCGATGCGGGTTGTGGCATATATTTCATCAGAATTAATCAAACGTTTGTCTCATCAAACCAGATCGAATTCAGGGAGTCACGCCCGCTGTAATATAACTGAATATATTGTAGTGGTATGACACGAGCATACACAGAAAGGTTAGGGTTTGGATCAACTCCTCTAACATTTTTAAAAAGTAGAGATGCAAATAATACGAATGTATGGCCTAACTTTCATCAGCATTCAGCACAATGCAAATAAAAGCTTTTTGAAGTCAGGTATTTGAGTTAGATCGATCATAGTATTCTTCAAATCAAGCAAAAAAGCAAAGTCGGATAAAATAAAGGTGCGCTAATTAGCAATGTGGTGCGATTTGGATAACGATTAACAAGACGTTGTTCCGGTTTGTATAGTAGATTATACGTTTTGTATTACTTAATTTGTTTCTTTTAGTGGGGTGTAGAATATACTAGATGATGACAAGCCTTTCTATAAGAAGGTGACAATTGTGTTAATTAAGAATATAAATAGTAAAATCACACCACTATCGATCGAGCCACTTAACTAAGCATCAGTGCTCTAATTCCCTCATATGACTGTTAATTTCTTTTTCTTTTTTTCTTTTTTTAATTAGGGCTTGGAGGCTCAGCCCCCACGTTCAGATTTTATTTTAATTAAAAATAAAAAAATTACATAGTTCAAATAATAAACAATACAAGATGAATACTAAGAAAAGATAATAGAATATTCTCATCTCTTGTACAAAAAAAAAAAATGATAGATAAAACATACAAGTAATATAATCCATATAATTTGGAGCATCATAATAGCTGTGAGCACCAATCTTAGATATCTCCATTCCCAATAATAATATATCAACATGAAATGAGATATGAATGCCTTGATAACCAAGTATTATCTTCCAACAATATGGCAAAGAAAATATGACCAGCTCCAGATAATTTTTCTTAATTACATGCATGCTTTGCTTTTTCCCCACTATTGTGGTGGAAGAGTGTGCAAAGTATATCTTACGAACCCTTATTTGGAGTAATTAAGAAGAGCTAGATCAAAAGATATTGATAATTAGAGAAGGATATGTGGGATAATGTTGTTAATTCTGGCTTTAATTCGCATTAGGCTATAATAAGTGAGGACACTTAGTTTTGATTAAGTTGTTTAACGCCTAGAACGTTTTGTATTTGTTAATGTAAATGCATGAGTGGTGAGAAAATGACTGGCAACAAAGGCCACTTCTAAGTTATGTGTTTACAAATTAAGTTGCTGTTGAAAGCAACTTGAAAACTGGCCAGGAAAGGAATAGACGAGAAAAATGAATCAATCCATAACTGTGAAGTTGATCAGGCAATTCGTATAGTTTATACTTTAACTTAGTGGAGGACTAATATCCACTTACTGTATGTTATAAAATTATTCATAACCGCACTACATTGGACTTTCTTTTTATAATAGTTAATAATGGTAATTTTTATTCACATATCATATTTGTCGTGTTGTGTCGTGTCATGTCGTGCCAAGTTTGAGTATGTTGATCGTAGACACAAATGTAAAAATCAATTATATAAAACGTGTTATATGTTTAAAAAAAAAAAAAATTAAGTTTCCAACACTTAACGAACACTTGACAAATCCTTCATCGCTTGATTTGATTACTTCACTTTAGAATTCAACCCGATCACAAATGACAAAGGAGGACACACTAAAACTCTAAAAGTGTGTTAAGAGAGTCAATATCGAATTAGTGGATCAAGCGGACAACATCCTGCATTATAAGCCATTTAGGGTTAGAATGTGTTGGTCTCGGAAATTTTTGAAAATGACACCCTCAATAGCTATATATGATTTAGATCTTAATTAAGTCCATCTTCTACTTAATCAAAGTTATCAAACAATTAATTAGGTCACAGATCCTCGATCGTTAATTACTAGTAGTAGTACGTATAGATATATAGATCACACCATGCAAGAGTTGGTTGATGTCCGCTGAGCAAAGAGATCATACAAGCTATGAAGATATTGAAGGGCGAGCACATATATGAAACTAGGATTTCAAATTGGTTAAATTACATGACTCTAACAAATTCATATACGAAAGATCGATATAATTAACAAATAAGCAACTTATTGAGCTTAAGCCAATAATTAACTCAAATATATAACAACTTCATTGATCTGTTGAACAACTAACAATATTATTCAAGATCAACTAGTATGAGATAGTGAGGTTGCATCACTTGCATGTACATAATCTTCAGCAATGTATAAAGTATCCCATGTGATGTGAACAATATTTTTTATACAAGACGAAGGACGTACGCTCCAAAAGATTTGTAAAACATCGAATATTTTCTAGCTCTATGGTACTACTACTACTAATCTATCTCTGACACTGCAAGGTTGTCATCATTTGTATTCTAGCTAGAGCACCTCAGCTCGATCTGCTCTACCCCAATAGTTTTCAGCTCCTGTTACTATTCTTCGTCTTCCTTTCACCTCCAAGATCGAAATCGAAGAGGAAGATGGATCTAACAGACATGACATGACTAGCTTCAAGGAGTTCTACTAGCATTATTAGTACTACTTGTACAGTTGACACAGTTGCAGATCTTTGGAACAAAGGCGCAAACCCCGAAGGGCTTCCCGGGAAGCTGGCAGTCTATGCCGAAACAGCAAGGCATGGTGGAGCATGTCGTGCCGGCGCAGCACTTGCAAACCAAGCAGAGCTGGTAGGGCTCCAGCCTCCGTCTTCGTACTTCGTCGTGAGCTCTTACCACGTCCATTACTCGAAACTCCGCCGAATTCTTCATTGGAATAAACTCAAGAACATCATCATGAGATACTGAAAGAGTGACATGTATAGTTTGCTGTTAATGGTTTTGTGTCTGTGGCAACTGGCAAGAATATATTATAGCAGAGAGTAAAACAGGTTCCGAGTTTATTTGCTTACCTGCAGAAGTGGTAGTAGTACTACTTATGGTTAATACCGCCATGAAGAGGACCAAGGCTACAAGTGACTTGATGGTGTTACGGATTATGAACTCGTAGTCATTCATGTTTTGCAACCTTGGCAAAACCTATGTGCAGACACAAATGGTGTACAGTATCTACAGTACTCCAGAGAGACAGAGGAGAGGAGTTATTAGGATCAATGGAGGTCTGTGTGGTTGAAAGTAGAGAGGAAGAGATTTGATGAAGAGGGAAGTGGGTCAATGAATGGATATTATATTTTTGGTTAGGAGAGACGTACGTTCTTATATTTGCCTGGTTTAGAAAATGACTTAAAAATGGAATCTGGGTTACTTCCAGCTGGGTAGGCTAATCATGTTCGAGTCAAGAGTACCCGACCCGATTGTATTCATGAATTCAAAAGGTAAAATATATAGGCATGTAGTTTTGAGCCTTTATCCACTAATTTAATTAATTAACTATATACTAAAGTATGGTTTACTGTTTATATTCACTGTTCACATCACATGAATAGTGCACGGACGACTTTACCCTTACTTTTGGTGGGTGTGATTCCGTTTATGTCCTCTATTTCTAAAAAACCACGAAATTACCATTAACCCTAGATATATTTTTTTCTTCGTAAATCTCACAAAGGGTATTGTTATCGAAGTCAATCTAAAATAGGGTACCGTGTCTCAATTTTTTTTTCTTCATAGATCTCACAAAGGGTATTGTTATCGAAGTCAATCTAAAATAGGGTAGTGGTATCATAGACCAAGGTTGAGCAAATTTATTTTCTTAATTATTGAGGTGAAACAATTTTGGTTCTATTTTAGCAACGGAATATTAATTGAAGTACATACATCTTTGATTTGGCCAAAGAAATTATCTGGTTGCAAACCAACTCCTAATTA
>NC_020496.1:6182972-6191266 GCF_000184155.1 Fragaria vesca subsp. vesca
TCTTTAGTAGTTTAGTCTTTTTTTTTTTTTTTTTTTTCCTATATTTAGTTTTCTAAAATTGCGTTTTTGGTGAATAACAGTTAAACAAATAGGAGCATTTTGTACAGTCAAAACTGGAGCTATATTTTCGATCATACTGCTCCAGATAAGTTGTTCTGCTTTGTGCACTTACAAGACATTTACTATTTTGGGTAGGACATAACACTAGATGTTTTGTTATGTAGTGTTGTTGCTTTTGTAATAGCTTCATTATTAGAATCATATGTATATGTAATATACAATGTATTGAAGTTCTATGAAGTACATATCAAAAACTTTTCCATCAATCAACTGAATCATTAACCAGCTTTATAAATAAACACCGCGCCAAGGCGCGGGTATCAACTCTAGTCTAAACCAGCTTATGAATGCCCTTTGACACTTTGATTCCAGCTCCTTCTAGGAATTGTGTTCAAGTCATGTCTATGGTGATGAGTGTTGTCAACAATGTTTGATAAGTGAGGCTAACGATGTTGGAGTAGATTTGGGTCATTCTAATTAAGCAAATTCAGGGGTGAGAAGCTTAAACTACTTAGAAGGTGAATATGGTGTGCTCCAAACTTTGGGAGTATGGTGAACGGAAACACTAAGAATTGCTCTATAATTAGATGTTAAGATGTGGTTTTTCAGATAGCAATTTTCATTGGCACATGAGCATGACAAAAGCTGAATACACAAGCAAACTCAGTTAACCAAGATTATTAACTAGAGGAACTACTATGAAACCAATACAACGAGACATATGCACCCTTAATACAACAAGCAAGTTTTGTCATTGCAAAAACGGTTGGGGGAGATAGCATACAAACAAGTATACATAAAAGATACAGTCTCATCTAACTCTGCATGCTGCAGGACCTCCAGGAGAAATATTTGGGTTTGGAGATCGACAAATAGCACCTGGTCCTACGTTGTTAGAAAACCTTTGACGCATTCGATAATCAGGAAGTCTACTCATGGCAAACGGTCCACCCAAGGATGATTCACTTGGATCGTTACAACTTTGTAGCGGTTCCAAAGTCTCTACTACATCACTCATTAAGGGCCTTGCTTTGGGGTTTTGGCTGAGGCAGTAGTATGCCAAGCTGCAGGCTTTCTGTGCTGCCCTGGTTGAGTACTGATCTAACCTAGGGTCGATTATTTGTAGCAACTTTCTCTTGTCATTCAGTTTTGGTCGTGCCCAATCTACCAAGTTCTGCTCCTTGCTTGGTCTGGTCTTGTCAACCGATCTCCTTCCTGTCAAAAGCTCAAGAAGAACGACTCCAAAGCTGTATACATCACTCCTAGCCGTCAGGTGGCCTGTTCATTCATATAGATTTCATTCAGCGGAAGAAAAGCATTGATACAGGCAAATTAGTTCTAGCTGCCAGAATACAAGGAAGAAAACTAGACACAATGCAGCACATATCATTTGTCAACACTTTTAACCAATAGAGAGGATTATTGGTGGAATGACTTCTGATCTATGAGTTTCAGAACAAAATAGTGTAGATGAACAGAGTAACACTGAATATTTCAAAGCAAGAGTATCACTCGTCACATCAATAGTAAAATACAATTGCAGGCATTTGGAATCTAGCAGTATCATCAATTGATTGGACCCGTAAACACAAACGATGAATTGTACATACATATAGAGTAACACTAGAGTATGACCTAACCCTGCTAATTATCCATAAATCCAACTTCCAATTGCTATAAAAGCTCAACTCAAATACCAAGAAGAAGTGTTATCTTTGAGCACTGTACTGACACATATGGTATCTACTTTATTCAGCATATCAGCTAGTGAAAGAGGTTATACTCTAAAATACAATCCACTGGTATAATGGCGAACCTTTGTGAGACATCAAGCACACTTACTCATGTTCATCAAGAGCCACTCTATATGCTCTAGCCCTCCCCTCCCAAGACCCTACTTTGGTAGTACCAGATCGGGTGCAGGCCTTCCTATTCTAAAAGTGTAAATAGTAAAGGGAAGAAAGACGGTTTCAAAACAAACCAAATCAGTAGAGACTCTTGAATTTTAGTAAACATGTATAAGGTAGAGAACACAAGAAGTTGATTACGCATGGTACAGCATTCCTCAAATGATACTAATACCAGTGACACGAAACATCCCAAATCCTCCCAAAGTAAGCACCTTACTGGTACAGATATTCAAATTTCTTCAATAAATGGGAAGCAGTCAGATTTTAGAATTTAGTGAAATTAATTGGTTCCTCCATACAAGACAAAAGCGTAGATTTGTTTCCCACTCAACTAAGCTTTACATTAAAAGAGTATTCATTGTACTTCAACTACTCTATCAATCAAAATGCAAGTCCAGCAAATCCAACACAGAAGAAGAAAGCCATACCAGTCATTACATACTCAGGGGCTGCATAGCCATAGGTGCCCATCACTCTAGTTGACACATGGGTCTCATCCCCTTGGGGTCCAGCTTTAGCCAGCCCAAAATCAGATAGCTTTGCAGTATAATCCTGCAAGAAAAAACCACCATTTTGATGAAAAATGAGTTTGCATGTTAACATTAAGATTAAAATATTGCACAATGTCATCAGAAAATTCCGAAGGAACACCACTTACAGAGTCCAATAAGATATTAGAAGTCTTGAAGTCTCTATAAATCACCGGCCTCTCAGCATTGTGAAGAAAAGCAAGCCCCTTGGCAGCTCCAAGAGCAATCAGCATCCTCCTCGACCACGACAATGGAACAGTCGCCTCTAAAAAACAATTCCCGAATTTAATTATATAAGCTAAAACAAACCATAACAAAAACAAGCAAGGCAAAATCGAAAACTGATTAACATACTCCGGAACAAGTGATTTTCAAGGCTCCCGCGGAACATGAACTCATACACAAGCAATCTGTGGTCTTCCTCACAGCAGTACCCGATCAGCTTGACCAGATTGGGGTGGCGGAGCTGGCCGAGGAAGTTGACCTCGGTCAGCCACTCCCGGTGGCCCTGAAGGCCCTCTTTATTGAGGACCTTGACGGCCACCGGGAGCGATTTCAGCCCCACCCTCACATTCTCATCAATGTAGCCCTTGTACACAGTCCCGAAGCCTCCCTCGCCCAAGATGTAGTCAGACCGGAAGCTCTTGGTGATGGTCTCGAGCTCGTAGAGGGTGAAGGAGATGACGTGCGTGTAGAGCACGGCATTCTTCCGCGCGTCCTCGAAGTTGCGTGGAGTGGAAGGATCGCTCAGATCTGAAATCGAGCGGCTGTGATTCTTGGTCTTGTCGCCCTTCACCGACGACGGCAAGGAGCTCAGCTGCTGAACTGTTTCACAACCCGAAAACAAAAAAAACCAAATCTTTACTCCAAAAACAAGAAACCTTAGTTGCAACAAAGATCTGGGTATTTGAGGAGGACTGACCTTGAGCATTGGTGACGACAGCAGATTCCTCGCGGGTGCCGCAGTTACCCATCTGGCGGTTAAATTACGGTTAGAGGTAGTTAGAGAACGAGAAGGGGAAGGAGGAGAAGCGGAAAGTGAGAGGGGGGGTTGGTGAGGAAATAGTACTTGAGCAGGTAAGAGTGAAACTAGTGTGGGTTGAGTGGCAGCGCAGAAGACCAATCTCATTCTTCGATGGCTTTTCTCCCACCTCGTCTCTCTACTTTTGCCCCCCAAAGCTTTTTATCCTCGTCTCTTTTTCCCACTGTTCTTTTTTAAGCACTAGTTAATTAAGGAAACACTGATTATTATTATTATTATTATTATAAACTAACGGAACCCACTTCTGAACTCTCACTTTGAAACACGCTTTTGGCCGTTAAAGCAGAGGAGGAGAGAGAAGAAGAAGAAGAAGGGATCGAGGAAAGGAGACCAGACGTTACAGGGAGAGCTCTGTTGTCTTCTCCAAGTGTCAATGGTGACACTGTTCCTCTCTGTTCTCTTTCTCTGTTCTCTATCTCAGTTCTTGAACCCTGTGAGAGGTTTGAGAGTGATGGACCTGTATGTATGGCTGTGGATGTCCTCCTCCACTTCCCTCCCTCTTCGCTGTTGCTTACGGTCACTGTGGGGACCACTGGTTCCCTCCCCTTTTATCTGAGCATGTAATTTTCACCCCTATTTAAATTAAATTATTAGGGTTTGTGTCAAATGGTACGACATATGGGTTTTTAAAAGGGCAAATGATCATTACATTGTTATTTAATTGTTTTATTAATTAATAATAACCACATATTTTGTGAGACATGTTATACCATATGATAAGCTTCATCATTTGGCCCTTCGACCTTTCGGCCCTTCGGTCCTAACCCGCCATACCCTTTAGGCCTTAATAATTACTTATTTTCTATTGTTTTTAATATGTTTCTTATATTTTATATAATACAACTAATCTTTCTTTAATTTGTATTTCGTTTTGTTAAATAACTATTGATTTTTGGTGATTTAGAGAGATAGTTAATGAAATATATAAATATAACTACTTACATTAATAATTCTAGATGTTTTAAGTTAAATATAATGTATATGTATGTTAAATATGACTAAAAATAGGGTCTTATATCACATATATCCCTTGAGGTAGTATTTGAGAAAAAAAATTAAAACTCATGAATTTATTTCGTTAAATAAAATAACTTCATATTCGGCTCATTCGGCCTTATTTAGCCCTACTCAAAAGGCCGGCCTACCCGGCCCTATTAGCCCTAGCGAAATGGGCTTTAAGGGCGGGTAAGAGCTTGCATATTTGAGTCCCGGCCCGACCTTACCTGGTCTTAAATTTTGTTGACCAAGTCAAAGCCCCACTCGACCCTACCCTAAGCCCTAAAATTTAGGGTAGGGCTGATGAGACCTACCATATGGTATACTAGAATTTTCTAAATTATTAATGTCAATTTTTTTTTTTGAGAGAAAATTAATTCAATAATCAAAGATCATAACATTCGGAAGAAATATGCTCCTCAACAGGCTGAGGAGGGACAGATGAAAAACCTATACTAGTTCTATTTCATATCGCTATCTGCGCTAAGGCAGTGCAACTCTATTAGAATTTCTTCTGACAAAGCCAAGTCTTGTAGAGGAGGCAAGTAATAAACTATCCCTGAGATCATTCAGTAGGAATCCTAACTCTTAGCCATCCAAAGACCCCGTGTTGACAACATCCATCAAAACCTGACAATCTGTTTCCACTAAAAGAGGAACAAAACCATGTTCTCTGGCCAACCGGACACCTTCCAAGAGAGCCAGAAGTTCTCCATGGCTTGGAGAGCTTGACTGATATAGGAAGAATGGAGAAACACCAAGTCAACTTCATGTATCATCTCTGAAAACTCCAACTAGACCAGTAATGTTATCTAGATGATGAAAAGAGGCATCTACATTTAGTTTTACATAACCTGTAGTGGGACGCTGCCAATGTGCTACTAAAGGTTGTCTTGGCAGCCTTGTCGACGAATAGGTTGCCTAAAATTCTTCCCACCATCCCAAAGTAATATGAACCACTTAAGAAGCTTGTTTTACCTCATTCTCCTAAACTTTTGCGTTTCGATTACGCCAACTAGCCCACATACTCATCATCAAAGTATCAAAAGAGTTTTGGGGTACAGAAGAGAAAGCCACTAACCAATCATGAACATACAAGGCTTGCTACATTTGTGGGCTCGCTGCGAATCGTAGAAAAGAGGTTGTATGTTCACCATCACGGAGTGTATGAAGAGGTGATTCTACTTCTTCCTCACAAAATGGACATTGGGTATCGATGTCAATACCACGTTTACTAAGTCGACTTCGTGTAGGTAGAATATTAGAAGTAGCTTTCGACACACATATCTTAACATTCTCTGGGACTTGGGGGCGGTCCATAACTTATTCCATAGAGTGGAACTATGAACTAGGGTTAGAAACCGTTGAATGCTTATCTAATACTCGACGCCTAGCTAAATGATAGGTTGTACAGACAGTGAACCTTCCTTTCTTTTCCTCCCCCCAAATCCATCTATCTTGGTCACCCCGATTACTAACAGGTAGAGCCATAATCTTTTGTACAATCTGAACTGGGAATAACTAGTAAGTAGTGGGATGTTCCACATACCTGGACTGCAAAAAAGGTCTGCCACTGTGGTAGCTTTGTCAGACAAATAATGCTTCAGATCAACATCTTTTAACCATGGATCAAACCAAATACTTGTTCGTTGTCCATCTCCAATCTGTCTCTTGACTCCATGTCACAGAACGTCTTTTTCCCTCTAATACTTCTCCATGCATATGACGGAGAGTTATCCAACTCAACATTCCAAAAATTAGAATGTGGAAAGTAAATAGCTTTCAGTTATCTGCCTGGAAGGGAATTTGGGTTTTGTATCAAACACCAACCTTGTTTGGCTAACATTGCAAGATTAAAAGCAAATAGGTGTCTGAAACTCATACCTCCTTCTGCTTTCGGTCTACAAAGCTTATCTCATGCTCTCCAATGCATACCTTTTTTCTCATTTGTTCCTCCCCACCAAAATTGGGCACACAACTGGTGTAGTTCCTAAATCAAATGTTGAGGTAGTTGGTACACTACCAGGACAAGTACTTTAGCCGACGAAAAATTTTCGTCGGCCTGTTATCCTAATTCGTCGGCTATAGTGTCGTTGGGAAAAGGTCGTTGGTGATGGCTTTAGCCAACGAACCTAAAGACCGTCGTCGGCTATTGTCCAGACTTTAGCCGACGACGTCCTGTGTCGTCGGCTATACTCTCAGACTTTAGCCGCCGACGTCCTGTGTCGTCGGCTTTACTCACAGACTTTAGCCGACGGAACAAAGATATTCGTCGGCTAAAGTATATAATTAAAATATTTAAAAATAACTATAGCCGACGACATAGAGTCTGTTTCCTCGGCTTTAGTAGTGTTTAGCCGACGAAACATGCCATAATTCGTCTGCTAAACCCTTTGGAAAAAAAAAAATACTATAGCCGACGAATTGTGGCATGTTTCGTCGGCTATAACGCCATTCCAGTAAAAAAAAAATACACGAAATTCTTAAATTACCATTCCAAGCAAGCTGCAAAATACACCAAAACAATTCCATATATATAACCAACAAGAAGCACATAAAACTATATAAGGTATCAACTACACAAAATCTAGATGGTCTAAATTAATATCCGAATTTGGGGCCTGCTGGTGAGGAGATTGCGGCGGCAGAGGTAACTCTATAGGCGCAGGCATGGGCGGAGGTGGAAGTCCCTGAAGCTGGGCAGCTGTAAAATCCTGGAAGTACTGGAACATCTGCTGCTGCTGGGCCTGCTGGGCGGCATGTAGGGCTCTAGTGTAGGCTCTATATTCGGCGATCTGGGCGGCATGAGCGGCAGCTTGAGCAGCCTGAGCGTCAGCCTGAGCAGCATGAGCGGCAGCCTGAGCGGCTTGCTGTTCCCGTAGTCTCTCAACTTCCGACTCTAGCTGAGTCGTCCTGCTGTTGGTCGAGGCTGCCTTTCGTTGAAATCCTGGAGTGGTCTTCAGGACCCCCTGGCCCTTCTTTCCTAGACCCCGGCAGTA
The DNA here is from genome assembly GCF_000184155.1 of Fragaria vesca subsp. vesca. Lineage (NCBI taxonomy): Eukaryota > Viridiplantae > Streptophyta > Magnoliopsida > Rosales > Rosaceae > Fragaria > Fragaria vesca. The sequence continues at coordinate 6,190,510 of NC_020496.1, forward strand.
GAAGTTGTTTTCTCGCGGTGGGAAGGCTGTGCCCATGATCCTCGCCCTAACCCTCGGATCTGAAGTGTCGATCCGGGAAATGGCTTCGGACATCTCTTCCTCCTGCGTGTCCGGCCATGTCTCCCTCACTATAGCACTCATCACCTCGTCACTAGCCTCCCTCACCTTTGCCTAATTGGATAGGAAAAAAATTATTAATTAACATTTTAACGTATATATATAAGTAAAATTAAAAATTCCGTAAAAAGGAAAGAGTACTTACTATATCCTCCTGGGAGTCGGGATATGCCCTCTCGTACGTATAGACGTACTGGTTGACCTCTGGATGTTCCCTGGCCGCCTCGTCCATGAAGACAGCGAACGGTCTAGAACCGGCATGATGGTTCCTTGTGTTGCGTTGCCGGTTCTGAGCGTTCACCCGAGAAACCGCCTTCAAAGAAAAAAGTAATAAACTATTAGTAAAATATTTTAAAACGCACGTACTTAATGATAAATTAACTAATTAATTTATTTAAATACCTGTTTACGAGGGTTGTTGAATTCTGATGTCAGAAGCCAACGCCACTCGTACTCTCTGTACTGGAACTCAGCAGGGGTAGCAGAACGTGCGTTCCCGTGCGTAGTCCAATGGGTCCGCAACTCGTTCTTCCACTCCTTGTACCTACAGATACAACAAAAATATTAGAAATATTATTAAGATGACATACAGTTTTGTTTTTTCTATTAATTTTCCCTAACGTACCTTCCCCCACTGCAC
>NC_020496.1:6193212-6193813 GCF_000184155.1 Fragaria vesca subsp. vesca
AATATCGTCGGCTAAGATAAAATTCGTCGGCTAAACCTTTGAAATTCGTCCGCTAAACCTATGAAATTCGTCGGCTAAACACAAAATTCGTCGGCTATAACCATTTAAATTCGTCGGCTTTATAACTTTTTATACATTCGTTAAACTATGACTGCTGCTCGTGATGATCAAACTTTAGAACGAAAATCCGACCGTCAGATCTAACCATCATGATAAAATACATGTATGGGAAAAAATTCAACTTGATCCGACAAGGTTAAGGGCTCGATCCGGACGGTCAATCCGTTAAGTCAAACCCCTAAACGCACGGAAAAGGTCATTGGACTGTCTAAATTACGTATTTTGGCCGGACCTTCAACTGAAAATAGTTTCAAACCGATGAGACGCAACAAGTCCTATAAAAATTTTATGCAAAATAACCACCGAAGATAGGGCTACCCATAGGGAGAAAGAATGGAAAATTGCATTGACCGCAACTATCGGCACCGAGACATGACCGGAATACCGTGATTTTTCAACCGTAGACGTATTTCACCATTCTGGTCATGTCTTATTTCACGACTTTTTACGTTTAGTAATGTTCTACGTATAATTTGTTTTT
>NC_020496.1:6195523-6197535 GCF_000184155.1 Fragaria vesca subsp. vesca
TCAAATTGAATATGGTTCATCTGCAACCAACAATTTAACATTGTAAATATAGATAATTATGCAATAAACATAAATACGTACATAAATATTGAATTACGTACCCAGCAGCCAAATAATTTGCGAACTCCCTGTTGTGGTACTCGAGATCACCTTGAATGTCTGGACAATATAGATGGATGTCTTTCCAGTATTCAACTTCTGGACAGTTAATCAATACCCACCAGTGGGCAATGACTAGCTCATGTGGTTGCAACTTGTAGGAGTCTGGCAAAATTCCATAAACTTCAACATCACTGGAGAGTATGGAAAGATTGAACTTCGGTACATCTACCGGCATGGCTTCGTCTGTTTCCTTCAACGCTCCTAAATACAACTTCATGTAGGTGACACACTCGTGCGCAATATATGCTTCAGCTATACATCCTTCAAGCGCGGATTTATTAGCCACATAATCTTTGAAGTCTCCAAATTGCCTATAAATCAAGTTGCAAAATGTTATGATTATTGAACATGTGTATATATATATATATATATTGAGGAATTCAGGTGTAAAAAACGTACCTTTCCATGAGATACATCCAAGTGTAGTGTACTGGACCGGTAAGCAACAATTGCTCGGGAAGATGGATCATCAGGTGAGGCATGATGTCAAAAAAATTTGGAGGAAATATCCTCTCAAATTTACACATGATATAAATGATGTCCTCTTGCATTTCTCGGAGGTTAGATTTTTTTACTTCCCGTGTGCATAACTTCTGGAAGAATCTTGCCAACGCTACTAACGGCTCCACCACCTGACGGGGAAGGAACGGTCGAATGAAAACAAGGAAGAGACGTTGTAGCAGGATATAACAGTCATGACTCTTCAACCCGTACATCTTATTGTCTCGGAAGTTCACATACCGGGCTATATTTCCTGCATAGCCTGAAGGATACTTCACACAACTCATCCACCTGAAAATTAGGTTCTTCTGGTCAGGCTTCACGGTGTAAGGAGCTTGAGGCATTTTTTTCTTCCCTTCTTTCAACCACATATGTCTTCTTAATTGCATTTTTTTTAGATCAATGCGTGCCTTAGGACCGTCTTTCGTCTTCCCCTCCAAGTTCAGCACTATGCCCACCACACTGTCGCAAACATTCTTTTCTATGTGCATCACATCTAGGTAGTGCCTGATCAACAACTTACTCCAGTATGGGAGTTCCCAGAATATGCTCTTATGTGTCCAGAATTTGTACCTGTCGGGTCTTTCAGGTATTGCCGCCACAATGTTGGGATGATTGCTGAGCTGCCCAAAATCGTACTCATTAAGCACTGCTAAAATTTCTTCCCCCGTCCATCTTCTGAGAGCCACACTGTGTTCTACGGTCCCATCAAATGCCTTTTCATCGAACCGCCATTCATGATTATATGGAAGGAAAGCACGGTGACCCAATCTGCATATCTTGTTGCAATGACTGCTGCTCCCCTCATCGCTAAGGCACTCTAGACAAGCCTTGTATCCCTTACAACGTTTCCCGACAACATCCCACGGGCAGGAAAATCACTGATGGTACCAACAACCATGACATGCATCTGGAACATCTCGTGCATGTACTTGTCATAAGTGGGATGACCAACGTCCCACAAAAATTTAAGCTCTTCAATCAAAGGTCTCAAATACATATCGAGACACTTCCCTGGATAACCGGGCCCCGGGATCAACAAACTCAACATATTGTATTCCTTCTTCATGCACATCCATGGAGGAAGGTTGTACGGTACCAAAATCACCGGTCATACACTGTATTGAAGACTCATGTTGCCAAAAGGGTTGAACCCGTCGGATGAGAGCCCGAGCCTCACATTTCGGACCTCTGACGCAAAATGAGGAAACTCCCTGTCTATATGCTTCCAAGCCTCCCCGTCAGCAGGGTGTATAAGGGTATCTTCGTCATGCAATTCCCTATCAGCATGCCATCTCATAGCTTCGGCCGTGTGTGAAGACATGTACAACCGCTCCAACCTATCCCTC
>NC_020496.1:6197555-6207540 GCF_000184155.1 Fragaria vesca subsp. vesca
AAAATATATATTTATAACGCTGCTAGCTAATTATTAATGAAATTTCATGCCATATATAAAATCTCAATTCATTTAGTATATATTCTACGTACTACAACTAATTAATAACAAATTAATTAACACACACATATATATATATACTTAATAATTACAGAACAATATTATACATATATATATCTACATCATCACAAAATCATCATTGTGGTATATACCATCAACACAATATTATAAATTAATTAACATATATATATATATATATCTACTACTAATTATAAACAACTTCATTATATATTATATCTAATCATCAACCAAATCGATCAACATATATATATCTATATATACATCCAACATACTCAAAATCAATTAACTCGATCATAACAATATTATATATCAACATCATCACAAAATCATCATGAACTCATATATATCATCAACAACTTCATACCATATCAACACAATAATATTATAAATTAATTAACATATATATATCTACTATTTATTAACAACAAATTAATTCATATATATTATCAATTCAAATCATCAACCAAATCGATCAACACACATATATATACATCCAACGTACTCAAAATTAATCAACTTAATCACAATCAAAATCAATAAACTCAATCACACTTAAAATCGATCAACTCAAATAAAACTCAATTAATCAACATATATATACATATACGTACCTATATATGGCTCCACAAACTAATTATGGACAGATTTCAACAACACCCAAACTTTTTCTCCCGTTTTTTCTTCTCCCGCTTTTTTTCCCAGATGAGCTGCTGCTGTCCAGATCCGCAAATATAAAGCACTTTAGCCGAGGACATATTAATTTCGTCGGCTAAACTTTTAAATATTTCGTCGGCCATAGTTTGTGAACTTTAGCCGACGAAATAAATTCTTTAGCCGACGAAAAAATGCTTCGTCGGCCTGGTTTTTTTTTTTCGTCAGCTAAAGCCTTTCTTCTGGTAGTGGTAGTTATTCATGGTATACAACGCCTGCGCCACCACCTTTATAAGAATTTCCCTACCTACAACACTCAATAGTTTTGACCTCTAGCCGGTTAGTTTCTTAGACAAGTTATCTTTAATATTTGCAAAAGTGTCATTTTTTGACCGATCCACTAAGGGAGGAATGCCCAAGTACTTGTCATGCTTGTCAACCTGCTGCATACCTAAACAATCTGCTAATGTTTGCCGAATCGGAGATGCAACACTTTCACTAAACACAATACTACTCTTTTGGAGATTCACATGTTGACCAAACGCTCTCTCATAAGTAGATAAAATATCCCGGATCACAATACAATCTCTAGTGGTGAAGCATTAGCGTACAACATACTATCATCCGACAAAAAGTAAATGACTAATCATGGGAGCCCCATCACAGACCTGCAAACCACGCCAATTACCTTGAGCAACAGACTGAGAATTCAAAGTCGATAATCCTTCAGCACATAACAGAAACAAATTAAGGTGAGATGGGATCATCTTGTCTCAGTCCTTGGGTGGGGAGTGGAAAATAGGCACTCCATTAATCAAAAAGAGTACCTAACAGTAGAGAGACAATACATAATCAAGTCCACCCAAGTAGGAACAAATCCAAGTCCACCCAAGTAGGAACAAATCCCATCTTCAACATGATTTTCTTCAAAAAATCTCATTCCAACCGATCATATGCCTTACTAATATCCAACTTAAGTGTTGTAAAACCTTCTTGTCCTCTGCGCAATTTATGCATATAGTGAGCTAGCTATGAAGCCACTAAGGTGTTATCAGAAATCAATTTATCAAGGAAAAAACACTTTGTTCCAGATAAATAATCGCCGGAAGGAAGGACTTCAATCTATTAGCTAAGACCTTAGAAGCAATCTTATAAATAACATTGCATAGAGCAATCGGATGCAATTGAGCCATATTCTGGACCTCTTTCAAATTGAGACAACGGGTATATTAATTTATATTCAACTCCACCGTTCGTGTTAAGAGAATGGTAGGTTTCACGTAAACTCAAATTCATACTCGATTAGAAGAATGAGATGAGCATCAATCAGACAATCATGATAAAATGAGTCAATTTATCTCATAAACTTGTTGGATCTTTATAAACAAACTTGTGTATCTTTGCACAATCGAGTTAGGTCAAACCGAAACAAGTGTATGTACTGTGTAGTCTCAGTTTTGAGCTCCGACAATCGAGTCGAGCGGAACTACTTGACAAAATTGAAAATAAACCATTAAATTCGAGTTGATCAAGTTTGAAATTTTTCAAGGTCAAGCTATACTAGAAATTTATAAAGAACATATGACATCACGAGTCGAGCTTGATCATCATAAACTGTCATACGACATTCTCTTAAAATTTAGTGTAATTTCGGGTTCACATTGACAACGTACTCTAGAGTACTTTATGGGTACGTTTGGTACCTGTATTACCTAAGCCAGTGTTAAATAAGGAGTCCTTCAAGGCTAATCCCATGTTTGGTCTCTCTCGGTACTAATATTAATGGTGTTAAGTTGGACCTGTTTTTTGATTTAGCCTCCTTATGAGGGCTTAGCGTGGGTACTCCGATTAGAGGCCCTTAGCTAAGACTCACTAACCTTCTCTCATTCACATCGCCTCCACAACTCTTCTCTCTTCATTCTTCACCTCCTCTCTGTTCCACCCCGAAGGATCTTCTTCAATCTCTCTCGCCGCTATCTTCTTCTCAATGCGGGTTTCTTCGGTCTCTCTCACCGCCATCTTCTTCCCACCTTCGTCAGCAGGTACGTCCATCTATTTCTTCCTTCTCTCTTTGATTCTTGAATCATTATTTTCTCTATTCGATCCATAGACGATTGATCGTCTGAAGCAAAAAAACAAAGAGATGGATCAGTTTTAGAACAATTATACTTGTTCCTTGTCTTATATTTATAAATTTGTCATTCTTGTGAATTGTTGGTTGATTCTATTTTTTAACTTTTAGATATGGATGGAAAAAATCTGTTGTTGATCTTGTTGTTGGAACTGTGGCATATAGAGAATGTGTCTGCTTGTACAATCCTTGTGTTACTAATGTTGAAATTGAGGCAAAGACGAGATCATCGAATTGCTTTAGATAATCGATCATTTGTTAGATTTGAGACTTGGTTGATTTATCTAGATAGTATAATAGGCAATAGTGACACCGAGTGTGTGAATGAGTTGAGAATGGATAGAAGGACTTTTGGGTTGTTATGTGAACTGCTCCGCACTGATGGAAGGCTAAAAAATGATGGATTAGTTACTGTGGAGGGGCAAGTTTATATGTTTCTACACATACTTGCTCATCATGTTAAGAATCGTACCATTAGAGGTAGATTCTTCCAATCAGGAGAGACAGTTAGTAGGTATTTCAACTGTGTATTGCAAGGTGTCTTACGATTACAAGCCAATCTATTGAGAATGCCAGACCCCGTACTTGATAATTGCACAGATAATATATGAAAATGGTTTAAGGTATGTTATTATTATTCTGATGGAATTGTAGATAGTTTTGGTTCTAGTCTATGCAATTCTTATAGTTATAATTAAATTTCACTTTTTTGGTTTAGAATTGTTTGGGAGCTTTAGATGGAACTTATGTTAGAGTGCGTGTAGCTGCTACTGACAAGGCAAGATACCGAACTAGAAAGGCAGATATTGCAACAAATGTCTTGGCAGCTTGTTTGCGTGACATGCAGTTCACATTCGTGTTACCGGGATGAGAGGGTTCTGCATCCGACTCTAGAGTACTTCATGATGCAGTAACTAGGCCAAATGGATTGAGAGTTCCCACCGGTAAGGCCAAGAGTTAGTGACGGCAACAATACTTACATATGTATGTATTTTATATATATAACTAATAGGATTTCTTATTTTTGGTTAGGTTATTATTACCTTGTAGATGGTGGCTACACTAATGGTGAAGGATTTCTTGCACCTTATAGAGGAACACGGTATCATCTGTCGAAATGGAGAGAAGGGTGTATGCCTACCAATAAGGAAGAGTATTTTAATATGAAGCATGTGAAAGCAAGAATGTGATAGAGCGCTGTTTTGGTTTGCTAAAATGTAGATGGGTCATTCTAAGGAGTTCATTTTTTTATCCCATCAAGACACAATGTTGTATCATTACGGCGTGTTGTCTTCTACATAATTTTATTAGAAGAGAAATGGCTATCGATCCAATAGAATATGCAGTATTTGAGTATGATCAGTTAGCAGATATGGAAAATGTTGATATGATTGACTCTATTGAAGCATCAGATCAATGGACGGCATGGAGGAATGAGAAAGCCTCTCAAATGTTTGATGATTGGACAAGACGCAGGAATGATAGAGGCGGTGCTAGAGGCCGTGCTAGAGGCTGTGCTTAGATGTGATTGTATTAGTTTCATTCCTAGATAAGAATTTTTATTTATGCAATGCAATAGACAATGGTACCATTTGATTTTGAATAATATGTTTGATGCTTGTGTTTTTATTTATTTTTTGAATAATATGTTTGATGCTTATATTTTGAATAACTATACAACAGTAGCATAGTTGTATATTATGCTTGTGTTAAGAGCATAATATACAACTAGTCCTTGCAGAGTCGCAGGGATGGATAACCTGGGTTAAGAGCTTTTGCAGAGTCGCAGTATTATTAAACCAACTAGTCCTTTATACAGAACGAGTGTCCTTTTACTTTGTAATTTGATATATTATTGCAATGGTTCTCTGTACTCAATGACCAGCAGATAATTACTAAGTGAAAACAGTCATTTTGGCTTTTACTATAGCTCAGATTAAGGCCAACCATTACACTACATACTTGTTTTGAGTTATGCTACTCGATTGCAATATTCATAAACTTCTGTTGTGGAGGTATTATAAATGAGCTAGGCATTTGTTTTCTGTGTTTTGTAAACTATATCAGGTTTTCCTGTGTTGTTAAACAACTAGTGCTGAGAAGATTTGTGTAACATGAGGCTCAGATGACTACTATCAGCCTTATTTCAACCTAGCCACTACCAATAAATAGTGGTTTGGTCCCTTAAATCTATATCTGAATATTAGTTTCGTATATTTCTTGTTTTTATTCATTTTTTGAATAATATGTTTAATGCTTGTATTTTGAATTAGTTGGTAGCTGCGGTTATGGACTATATAGTTCATTCATGTTTAGTACTCTAACTCATACTTGTTTTATTTGTGAGTAGGTATGGAAAATGAGGATATGAATTCCGAGCAGGCAAAGGCAGCTGGAACTAGGCGCAAGTGGACAAACTTTGAGGAAGATGCATTGTTGTCTGTCCTTGATGACTTTGTTACTCGTGACTTGCGATGTGAAACAGGGAGTTTCAAATCTGGAACTTTGCTTCAAATGGAGAAGTCTTTGGAGCTCTTGTGCCCTAACTCCAATCTCAAGGCATATCCACACATTGAATCAAAATTGAAGAAATGAAAACAAAATTTCAGTATTGTCTATGACATGAAAAACACAAGTGGATTTGCATGGAATGATGCCAAGAAGTGCATTGAAGTTGATAGCAATGATGCATGGGATATGCATGTTCAAGTAAATAAATTCATTAAGTTTCTAATACAAGTTGTCTTTGTTTAACCATGGATGTTCTAATATTAGTACTCTTTTTTTTTGGTAGCACAGTAAAAATGCCAAAGGTTGGAGAAATAAAAGTTTTCCAATTTATGATCGTCTTGCTCTGATTTTTGTCAAGGATCGTGCCAATGGAATGGAAGAGGAGCTGAAACCCCTGCTGATATGGTGGATGAGCAAAGCAATAATGATATTAATCCTGAGAATCTGGTTAATGATGTAAGTCATGTGTCACTTAACCAAGAATCTAGCCAAACTGAAGGTAGTAGGAAGAGGAAGAGAGTTGATGAGACTGATAAGATTGTTGTTGCTTTGGAGAAAGTATTTGAAGAATCAGGAAAGAGGATGCAAATGGTAACTGAGGCCATATTGAAGGGTAATGAAGATCGCTCTGACATTGCCAAAGAGTTGAAGAACATGTGATTATCTGTTGATGATCAAATTGTTGCATTAGGAATCATCCTAGAGAGACCATAGAACATCTATATCTTCAAGTCATTGGATGATGATGTTAGAAGGGTATATGTTCAAAACTTGCTTATAGGCAATAGATAGGATTGTTCTAAAAGCCACAAGTAGGTTGATGACTAACACTGATTTTTTGATCATGAACCTTTAACATCAGTGAAATGTTTTAACTATTTTTTTGTTGTGGTGGCTTCTTATGTAAGAACTAATGAAGGCAGTAAGTATGTTTAGAGCATGAGGTAGATTTTGGAACCTTTTTGTTGCTTGCTTTTGTTGTTGTATAATGAACACATAATATTAAGCTTAAATGTGAGTTTTGCTTATGTTTTTTCCCTCTTTGTATTGCATGTTAGTGTTGATTCCTCTGTTTAAGAGAAGCTTACATGGTTTTTAACTTTAACTTTGATGTATGCAGGGAAACATGTCCTTTTTATTCCAGAATTCTCATTTAAGGTATGCTATTGGATTCTGCATATTTCTTTCACAGATTTCTTTAGGAGATTTTGCATATTTCTTTCACAGGTTTCTGCATATTTCTTCACATGTTTCTTTTAGTTGTTAAAAGGACATATCCATATTTGAGGTACTTGTTCTGTGTAGTTCATGTCAATTTTTTTTTTAATTATTTTTTTGTGTGGATTTCATGTCAAAATTTCAATGACCAAGATTGTTAGATGTTAGAGTAGTCAAGTCTAATGCATCACCAAACATGAGACATCTCTAATTTAATTTTTTTTCTAATCCCATGCAACACTAAACATGGCTCAGTATTAGTACAATTTAAGACAGTCAACACTAGTCCAGGACAGTCTTAAAAATTAAAGAGGTATAATGCAGTACTGGGTACCAAACGAACACTATATCTCTCCTTTTTGCGGTATTGCTCGTTAAGATTCGAGGTCAGCTACACCAGCTCCGTCTTTAGAAAAAAAAAAAAAAATTGTAACTCATTGACAGCCTGTTAGATCTTTTCCTTGGGTCAGCCCAAACTGAAACACTGATATCGGGCCTCAAATGTGGCAGCCCTTTTTCTTGTACCCATTTTCCTAGCCAACATATGCCCTTATCCAGAACCCCATCAAAACTCAAAGGTTGATAAGAACTGTGAGAAAACAAAGATCCAGAAGAAGCAGAGAAGCAGTGTGTATGATCTGGGAATGGCGACGACAATGGCATTGGCAACCGCAACTGGAACAGTGGACACTGCCAGTAGATGGAGCATGGCCTCGCTGAGGTCAGCGCTTCCATCACCGTCTATGATTGCTGCTTCTTCGTCCTCAACTCATTGTGGGCATCGTGGTCTGCGCCTCAGCCTGAGCCTCACTCAGTCTGCACCAAAACCCCAGAAGTATTTTGGGTCCTTCACTGGTCTCTCTCCCTTCAACCCTCTTGGCCTATCAGGTACTGCTCTCTCTGTTTTTCCTTTGTTTCATTTAGTTGTGCTGTTGAATTCTCTGTTACTCTGTCAGTGATGAAGTGTAGGTTTAACAATGGAGGTTGAAGCAATTGGGTGTAGTAATGCTAATGAAATTATGTATCTTTTTGTGTTATTTCAGCTCAAATTTCATTTTTGTACATAATAATGGAGGTTGAGGCAATTGGGTGCATTACTGCTACTGAAATTATGTATCTTTTAGTACTATTTCAACTCAATTCTCATTTCAGCACTAAGCAATACATGATATACTTACCAAGTAACCTCCTTTTTTGTTTAGTATTCATTTAGACATAAAACCTGGTTTCTTTTGGGTACTTCCCTTGTTTATTTTTGTGTAGCTTGTTAGTTGGTTCATGCTGAGATTACTTATTTGTGATGTCTGCAAGAATAGCCACTATGACATAAAATGTGTGGCGTTTTCTCCATTTTATGGTGTGAATGTTACTAACAATGCAAAATCTTTTATCTTTCTTCTTGCAGACAACACAAGTTTTGAACATAACTTTACCATTATTGATAATGGTGGCCGTGTTTATGCAATGAGACACGGAAGGAAAGTGCCTAAGCTCAACAGGCCTCCTGACCAAAGGAAGGCGCTCCTTCGAGGCCTCACAACTCAGCTCCTTAAGCATGGGCGCATCAAAACCACTCGAGCAAGGGCTAGCGCAATGAGGAAGTATGTGGACAAAATGATCACATTGGCCAAAGAAGGGTCTCTGCATAAGAGGAGGCAGGCTCTTGGTTTCATCTATGAGAAGCAGATTGTCCATGCCTTATTTGCTGAAGTACCAGACAGATATGGAGAAAGAAATGGTGGTTATACTAGAATTATCAGAACACTGCCGAGGCGAGGGGACAATGCACCCATGGCATACATTGAACTCGTGTAGGTGTGAATTCAGTTCAATTTTAATTCACAGTTTATTCCAAATCCTCTCTCTTTTTGTAATGCTGAGATAATATGAATAGATGACGACTTAAAGTCTTGTATTGAAATGCATTGCCTGCCTAAATTTAAGTTTGGTGTCTCATTTTGTTTTTGATTTTTAAATCTGTTCAGTCTATGGTCTGTTGATTGATAGGCATAGGTAGTATGCATATTGTACAAAGTAATCCTGGATCTTTTGGAATCGTTATACTATGCTTTTCAGTTTTGCTCCCTTGGAGAATTGTCTTCTCTTGAGCTGTAGGTTCTTATGTTTGTTTTCTCATTCTGGCCTATTATGGTCTTACCTGTGATGTCTTAATTTCCAATTCAGACACTACTTCCTTTACCTATGGTATTTCTTTTTGTTGTTTAAGACCTTGCTGCAATTTCCTTTGACATCAGTACCTCTGATTTTGAAAATTTTCAAGGATATGTGTTTGTATATCCTATGATTATCCTTCTCAAGATTGCTTGCCGCTCCATACCAGAAAAATAAAAATTAACTGTTTACTTCATGTTGATTGATGTGCATTTTATGCCAATCAGTTAGTTTCTGCAGTCTCTAATATGTGAAATTTTGTAAATATGAGTGCTTGCTCACACACTCTTGGCTTGAAAATGTTTCTCAACAAGCTTTTTCTTGTGCATGTATACTTACAATATCAGAAACTTGATCAAGTATAGAGCACATTTAAGTTTTAACTCCATAGCCATAGATTTCAGATCAGTATAGATCTGAGGATCTTCCAAGCTGAAGGAGTTACACGATAGGTAGACCTCCATTGCTATACACTTCAAATATAAGAGGAGAATCTTTCAAGTTGAGATTTTCTTGTCTTTGTTCCACAATGTATATCAGAAGGGAAATTCTATTTGAGGATGAAATCATCAAACTAATCTATGATGGTTATTGATATTTGGGACAAGGATTGTGTCATATAGTGATATAGATAGTGTGAATTCCCTAGTTGGGAGAGTAGGGAGAGTACTATTGTATATGACTGTTATTTCTTGATTGAACTAGACTGAGTACCGATCTTTATGCTAATGTAAATTGGTTTTTTAAGTTAGATATTTCTTCTTTTACTTTTCTGGTTCATGCCGTGTCGAAATGAAGTAGATGCTTACTCGGATTTCAAGTCTATCTAGCTGGCTCACTATTTATTCAGTGTTGTTGGCTTGGTTGTTGGAACATATTGATCAATGTATGTTCATATTTGATCTCAAGTCAAACTCTGAAGAACATATGGTCCTACATTTGCTTTTCTGGAACTTGGGACTATTTAGCCATGATGGAAAGTGCTTTCTTATTGAAATATATAGAAATATATAGTCAATAGAGAAAGTATGGTGTAGTGCTCATCACCCTATCTACTCTACAGTAAAGTATGGTGTAGCATGTTGACTGCACCATACCTTACACAGTAAGTCATCCACCTTACTGTGTAAGGAAGTCAGTAGTCATGACTCAGTATGGCTGGTATGGCTAGGTATGGTTAGGCTTGTATATATATACTTGGTTGTAACCTAATGTTTTCAA
>NC_020496.1:6207704-6209976 GCF_000184155.1 Fragaria vesca subsp. vesca
TTCAGCTGTTTCTACAATTGTCTCAACTGAGGCTGAAGGTAATCCCAATCTTCGTCTCACATCTGTCTTACTCAATGAGTACAACTATTTCTCTTGGTCAAGAGCTATATCTCTTGCACTTGGAGGGAAGTCAAAGCTTGGACACATCAATGGAAGTGTTCAACCTCCTGAGCAACTCACTCCCACATATGAGGTTTGGCTTGCCAAAGATATGCTCGTTATGTCTTGGCTTCTCAACTCCATGGAACCTGCTATCTCTGATATTTTCAGTTTCTCGGAATCAGCCCTGGATCTTTGGAAGGCTGTAGAAGAGATGTATGGAAATCAAAACAATGCTGCTCGAGTTTTCCAACTCCAAAAAGACATTTCCAACCTTCAGCAAGAAGGTAACTCCTTCATCCAGCACCTTGGAAGGTTGAAAAGCAAGTGGAACGAGCTCAACATCTACAGACCTCACACTACTGTCGCCAAGGAGCTGCGACAAAGAGCAGAAGAAGATAAAATCTTCCAATTGCTAGCCAGCTTGGGACCAGAATATGAAGACTTAAGAAGTCATATTCTCATGAGTTCTGAGCTACCAACCCTAACTAGCATATGCTCTACCATTCAAAGGGAGGAAGTGAGAGGAAAGTCATGAATGCAGATACCAAAGCCACTGCTTCAGAATCAAAAGCTTTTGCTTCAAACTCCAGAAGTACTGAGCACAGGGTGTATAAAGGGAAGAGGCTTGATCTATGGTGTACGTACTGTGAACATCAAGGGCATCTGAAGGACACTTGCTGGATTTTGCATCCCGAGCTAAAGCCAAAATTTGATAAGGAGCAAAGGTTCTCAAGGGAAGCTAAGAGTTTCCAGAAAAAGCCAACACCTAGCCACACTTTCAAGGCCAACCATGCAGCTGCTAATGATGGATTAGTGGATTTCACCACAAATCCTACTGCATTGATAAATGAGTTTGCAGCTTACCTTCAACTGAAGAAGGTTGGAAATGAAAGTAATGAGGAGGGGAACAAAGCTGCACTCCTAGGAAAGTTTGCTGGTTTTTTAGCTGAAACTGATGGACTATCTCAGGATGAGATTCCAGGTATCCTTAATGCGTTCTCTACTGCTCTTAATGTCAATACTATGCATGATTTTGGATTATAGACTCAGGTGCCACTGATCACATGACAAATAAAAATTCAAATCTTCATGAATTTGAAAAATTTTCAAAACCATCTACTGTGTCAGTTGCTAATGGGAAGGGAGTAGCTGTGTTAGGAAAAGGGAAAATCAATCTGTTGTCAAAAGACATTGAATCCACAGCCCTATATGTTCCTTCGTTTCCTTTTCAATTATTGTCTGTGGGAAGAATTACAAATTCTGTCAAGTGCATAGCTATTTTCTATCCTCACAAAGTTGTTTTTCAGGATCTAGCAACTTCGAAGGTGATTGGTGAAGGTTTTTACCTAAATGGGCTATATTACCTATCCAAAAGCCTTAATGTTCCAAGAGTCTTCCAAACCAGCCTAAACCAAGATCAAGAGCACAAGTTGTGGCATCAGCGTCTTGCACATCCTTCAGAAACTATTTTGTCTACCTTGTTTCCTAGTTTTTGTAAAAGTTCTCTTATTTGTGAGATTTGTCAATTAGCAAAATTTGCTAAACTTCCTTTTGATGTATCTCTTTCTAGAGCCAGTAAAATGTTTCAAATTGTTCATTCAGATATTTGGGGTCCAGCCCCCTTGATTCATGGGATGGTTATAAGTATTTTGCTACCTTTGTTGATGATTATTCTAGAGTTTCTTGGGTTTATCTGTTAAAATTCAAAAGTGATATCTTAAAGGTCTTCCAAGACTTCCATAATCTTGTCATGAACATTTTTTCTTCAAAAATTCATATTTTAAGATCAGACAATGACACTGAGTATATGTCTAAAAATATGACACAATATATGAGCAATCATGGCATTATACATCAGACAAGTTGTGTTGGAACTCCACAGCAAAATGGCATTGCTGAAAGGAAAAATAGGGATTTGTTGAACAAACTAGAGCCTTGCTGTTCAAATGAATGTTCCCAAGAAGTTTTGGTCTCAAGGCATCCTTACTGCCACACATCTTATCAATCGACTTCCTAGCAGAGTTTTGCATATGAAGTCTCCTTTCGAAATTATGAAAGGGAGGAAAAGTGAGTTGTCTCATCTCAGAATTTTTGGATGTGTTTGTTATGTTCACATCCAAGCAATACATAGAGACAAATTGATGCGAAGGCTGCCAAATGTGTGTTTTGG
>NC_020496.1:6209996-6243671 GCF_000184155.1 Fragaria vesca subsp. vesca
GTTATTCCTTCCTCTACTCCTTTAGAAAAGGCACCTACTCCTACTCCTACAGTTATACCAGATTCTCCACCTACACTAGATTCTCAAAATGATGATGTGTGTGTAGAACAACATGAAGTGGTGTTGCCTGCTGAAGCAACACAAGAAGATGTTGAAGAAGAGATTGAGGAAGAGGTTGTTGAGGTTCAACCTCAAAGGAGGTATCCTACTCGAATTAGGAAACCTCCATCAAAGTGGGACAATTACAAGACCTTTGCTGCAAGGTATCCAATCAAAAAGTTTCTTTCTTACGACAAAGTGTCAAAATCGCATGTTGCCTTTCTCTCAAACATTTCAAGTGAAAGTGAACCAAGAACTTTTCAAGAAGCAAATCTTCAACCAACCTGGAAACAGGCTATGTAGGAAGAGTTACAAGCATTGGATATAAACAAAACTTGGAGTGTGGTGTCACTTCCCACTGAGAAGAAAGTTGTAGGGAGTAAGTGGATCTTCAAAACCAAATTCCAATCTAATGGCTCAATTGAGAGACATAAAGCTCGGTTAGTGGCAAGGGGTTTTACTCAAACTTATGGAGTGGATTACAGAGAGACATTTGCTCCCGTGGCAAAGATGAATACTGTGAGGGTGTTGTTGTCAATAGCAGTGAACCATGAGTGGCCTAAGTTTCAAATGGATGTGAAAAATGCTTTCTTACATGGAGAATTAGAAGAAGAAGTTTATATGCAGCTCCCTCCTGGTCATCCACAAGAAGGCACTCCTAACAAGGTCTGTAAGCTACATAAGGCTATCTATGGCTTAAAACAATCACCTCGAGCTTGGTATTCAAAACTCAGCTCTGTGTTGGAAACCTCTTGATTCAAAAGAAGCAATGCAGACTCATCCTTATTTGTCAAGAAAGGATTTGCAAGTAAACTTTGTGTTCTTATCTATGTTGATGATCTCATCATTACTGGTGAGAATTTGGAAGAAATTAATCTTCTCAAGCAGTCTTTACATCAGACTTTTTCCATCAAAGATCTCGGAAGGTTGAAATACTTTCTTGGCATTGAAATGGCCACTTCCACGAAGGGTTTGTTCTTAAACCAAAGAAAGTATCTTCTGTATCTACTTCAAGAAGTAGATATGTCTGAAAGTAAACCTTGTGTCACTCCTCTAGATTGCAAGTTCCAAATGAATGCAGCAGGTGAATCTCTCCCAAACATCCATGAGTACCAAAGATTGGTTGGGAAACTCATATACCTCACCATTACTAGGCCTGATATCACTTTTGCAGTGAGTATCATTAGCCAATTCATGCATGCTCCTACTAAATCTCATATGCTCATTGTTAAAAGAGTGTTGAGATATCTCAAGGGATCTGTAGGCAAAGGTATTCTCATGAGGAAGAATTGTCACAGCAACATTGTAGGATTTACTGATGCAGATTGGGCTGGGAACAAGCTTGACAGAAAATCTACAACTGGATTTTGTGCTCTAGTTGATGGAAATCTAGTCACTTGGAAAAGCAAAAAACAACATGTGATTGCTCGCTCAAGTGCAGAAGCAGAGTACAGAGCAATGGCCTCAACTTCTTGTGAGTTAATCTAGTTAAAATATCTCCTAGCTGATCTAGGATTCTCTCAGTCTCATCCTATGTTACTATTTTGTGACAATCAAGCTGCAATGCACATTGCTTCAAATCCGGTCTTCCATGAGAGGACCAAACATATTGAAGTTGATTGTCACTATGTGCGAGAGCAAGTTCATAGCAAGGTTATCTCCACAGTATATACTCGAAGCCAAGATCAACTTGCTGATGTTTTTACAAAGGCTCTGCCTTCTGTTCAATTCCATCAGTTATTATCCAAGCTTGGATAAGTCAATATCTTTGATCCAGCTTGAGGGGGAGTATTGAAATATATAGAAATATATAGTCAATAGAGAAAGTATGTTGTAGTGCTCATCACCCTACCTACTCTACAGTAAAGTATGGTGTAGCATGTTGACTGCACCATACCTTACACAGTAAGTCATCCACCTTACTGTGTAAGGAAGTCAGTAGTCATGACTCATGAGTATGGCTGGTATGGCTAGGTATGGCTAGGCTTGTATATATATACTTGGTTGTAAACTAAATGTTTTCAATACAAGAGTTTTCTTTTTCTCTTCATCTTTTTCTACATTTCTCTAATCTCAGGATTGAGATTGGAAGGGAATAGAGTGCTTTCTCTATTTAGAAGAGTTTTGAAGAACTTTTGAAGAGTGAGTACAAGGTGTTCAATCTTCACCTATGCAGGAAGTAGTATACTTGTGTGTGTGAGTCCAAGGCCAGCTGTGATGTGCGTGTAATTTCTGCTTGTTTGTGCTGGAAGTTTTCTTGTATATAGATATTGACACAGAGCTAACTGTTAAGAAATTTGTAGATGGGCAATTTCTTTGGTTGCATCGGTAGTCATTTCCTTTCTCATTCACAGCAACGGACTGAAAGTGACTCATTATGTTTCTGAAAGACCCTTGGTCACTCCCTCCTAAGAGAATGAAGTCTGGCATTGTCTAGACAATGTCTTGTGTTTATCTTTTCATTGCTGTAAGCTTCTTTCCAGATCTTTGCCACTTTTGGTTTAGCTGCACGTTATTTCTGTATAGTCGGCTAAATTGAAAAATGATGCAACTGATCTGACTAGTTGGTAAATGGTCGGCTAGATATTTTTCCAGTAACACAAAGCATATAAAATTCTAACTTGTTTCTGTGGTTCACGTATTACCGCCAAACAGTACTATAGTTTTGACAATAGGCCATTGACAAATACAACCAGAGATTTATTTCTTTTTAGGGTTCTTCCTTTGACCTGAAACGGGAAGCCTAGAATTTTTAGGGTTCTTCCTTCGACCTGAAACGGGAAGCCTAGAATTATGACAGTCTAGCGATCATTTATGATACATGACGGTTCAACTTTCGGAGTTCGTCATCTATGAGAAAGCAAGGGCTCTCTAGAACAGTATATACATCTCATATCATGCTACCATATGTGACATTAAAGATAGACATATAACTCGTATAATTAACTTGTGGTATAACAAAAGTACTCGTTAGCCGTATATATGCGTACATGCGTACAATTAATTTGTAGTATATTAGAATTACTGAATAAACATGTATAATTAACTTGTGATATAACAAAATCACTTATTAGTTACATGTTTTGACTCGAGTATTTGCATATAATAAAATTATTATTTTTGAATTTCCCCATCATGATTCTTCTCCAATCACACAGAGCATATAAAATTGAAACTTGTTGATTTGTGGTGCACATATTACCACCAAATAGTACTATTATTTTGACAATGTGCGCTATTGACAAATACAACCAGAGATTTATTTCCCCTTAGGGTTCTTCCTTTGACCTTAAAAGGCTAAATCGGGACAGCCTAGAATTATGAGACGGTCTAGCGAGCATTTATGATACATGACAGTTGAACTTTCGGAAATCGACATCTATGAGAAGTTGAGGCCTCTCTAGAACATTATAAACGTCTCCTTTTTAAGCTACCTAACACTGACAAGAAAGATAGACACATAAATTCGTAAAATTAACTTGCGGTACATCAGAAATACTTGTGAGCCGCATAAACGCATACAATTAACTAGTGGTACAGTAGAGCTACTTGTTAGCGACACGTCTTGACTTGGGTATCTGCATATAGAATCTGTCCTCAGATATAGTGGTGAGACGACGCATTTTCGGACGGTGAACAAGTAATGATTCATGGGCGTCCAAGTGTAGGAATATAGAAAAGGTGTCCTATAATGTCCTAGAGCATACACATGGAAAGAAAGAGCAGCTCAAAAGGTGCTCTGAAACAGAAAGCCGGAGATGGGGTATTGCAGCTAATGCTCGTTGATTGTTAAGATGATTTGGGAATCAAATTTGAATGGAATAGATTCATGTTTAGGTGAGTTAAAGCAAAGATGGTGAGAGTTGGTGGGAGTGGGAATTGGAATGGGAATTTGGGGGCGTTCAACTATATATGCTCCCACCACTTCTGTGCAGGTCTCTTTCAGCATGAATCCTACATCACACCCTATTGGCTTTCTATCCATATCATTCATTTCTGCAGTAGAAGAAATCCAAGTGTTCATTGTGAACACGATTCTGCTGTCGAGTAATCAACCCCACAGCCATAGTTACTGTTAGTCTTGTGGTTCAAGCTGTTCATACTATTGCTAACTAGACAAGCTGCAGAGTTCGAATGTTCACTTTATGTGACATGTTTTCGGCTTCTTAAGCAAATGGAATCCAATGATCCACTGGAATTTACAAAACCGTAGAACTGATGTTGAGACATGGCTGATGTAACTTTTATCGTAAAATCTATAATAAAGTGAGGACGATCATATAGGCTATAGCAGATGTCCACAAATGTTTACTGTCTTGTAATGATTTTGCAACGTAGGCAATTCAATGATCAGAATAATTCAAGGCCGTGGAGTGAGTTACTACTATTAGTACAATCGAAAATTCTTTCGTCTTCTAGATTATATCATTGTCATTAGTGCTATTATTCTTGATTTTCCGGTATCAAAATAGTGTGTTTATCTTTAATGCGTCAAAAGATCAAGTTCTTCAAACGTCGACTTTGTAGCAAGAACGAAAACTTCAAAAATAAACGATTTTGTTCATCGAGAATCAACGTCCACAACTTTTAA
Source organism: Fragaria vesca subsp. vesca (assembly GCF_000184155.1). NCBI lineage: Eukaryota > Viridiplantae > Streptophyta > Magnoliopsida > Rosales > Rosaceae > Fragaria > Fragaria vesca. The sequence goes on from NC_020496.1 coordinate 6,214,687, forward strand.
ATTTAGACTCTCCGATCTAAAACTTTATAAATATCGCAATTTATGATGAATGGAAGGGTCACACTATGGTTTTTCATATAGAATTGTGTTGCTTGAGCATCACTGAATCTTTGCCAAGCGATCTAGTGTGGGTGTCACTGTTTGTTTTCGTATGGAATAGTAATGCTTCTATATCTGCGTATCTCCATATCTGGCTCTGGTGGCGAAGGTGTCACTTTTCCTTCTTCATAATGTATGGAATGAAATCGTCTAGATCAAAAGTGTTAGGCCACTTTTAAGGGTGGCTTTCAGGTTGGTCCACGGAACATGGCAAGGGTCCCCGAACTCTATGAGTGTGATAAGGACCAATCCAAATTTCCAGCTTTGGAAAGATTGGTTAACGGAAATTGAAGAGACATGTCACATGCTGCATAGTCTTTCTAATCTACTCTTCAATGTGTACCTCAACCAAACTCAGAGTCGACAATTCCGGAGTTAATTGGGAATATCTGCGCATTACAAGCGTATACACGAATTAGGTTGTTAGGTTTTTCGTCGGAGATACTGAAACATACATAATATTCTTTATAATTTAACTGTTAGTCTCTCATTTTATCAAATCAACTCGTTGAATATTTTGCTTTCATTAACATCTCGAAAATTACATTACATGTGATGTTTCACAGTATTAGCTTATGTTTTTAAGTAAAATGAGTAGTATAACACTATTGAGGATTTAAAGATTTTGCCGAGAAGTTTCTGTACGCATCAATTGTACACAATCATATAGAATTTTAATTTCTTATAATATACAAAAGATAGAAACGTAACTATATGGAAACGGCTCTAACCAAACTCTTGATTTATTTTCAGCCCTAACTTGTTTCTATCTTCTATCATTACTCTAAGATTAGGACTACACTACACTTGTTATGAATGAGCCAGGTAGGACAAACTCCATGAAGAAAATGAAAGAAGCCAGCAATTAGATTTTGAGTTTCTCTATCAAATATAGTTTCGGGACCGTCGATCGTCTGGCAATAAGAGATTCTGAACTAGATGCATACAAGCCTAGCTATGACATGTTCAAATTGTCTATTGGATCTCCAATTATTTATTTTTGATTGGAAAAATCTCCAATTATTTTTCAATATTATCTTTACCATTTCCAAAGTTACAAACAATTTCATTGGCAGATAAAGTCAGAAGTGTTCCATATTTTTAATCCCTCAGGCGAGTCTCCCAAACCGCCCTAACTAATGGCATCCCTATCATCTAATTAGAATAATTAGCTTCATCATTAAGAGGGAATTATACTTTAAACTTAATCAAAGATGACAACTTAGAAATGAACAAGCTTTGTCTGGGAAATATCTTGTGGGCCAACTTGACACCTGTCTCTCTTGTGCACCACAAATCCGTCCTCAACCACACAACAATCTTTATTTAAGTTGTGGTGTAATCTCAAAGACGAGCTGAATTAATTAGAGTAAGTAATCCTATGGTCCTTTAATCTGGTGGTATATATTGGACTTAGTAGATGATTTGGATGTTTGTAATAAAAAAGCCGTCTGAAAATTCTATATGTTTAAATACCGAGAAAAATGCTTAAGAGCATCTCTTGTAATAGACTAAATCTTTAGCTAAATTTAGCCTATAAAATAAAAATATTTTGTGAAATCTATTTTTAGCTTACCAAAGTCTCTCATCGTAACATAAATCTTTAACTAAATTTATAGCTTTTTAACTTTAAAAAACACTCTCACCGTAAGGTAAATCCAAAGGTAAAACCAAATCTAATTCTTCTGTCATATATATGTAATGTTATATTTCTATGCATATTTTTTCTTTTCTCATATATATATATAAATATATATAATATTAAAAGTAATTTGAAACTACAAATATTGAGAAGGACATGAATCTTATTCCTTAGGAAATAAATGATAATTAAAAGATACAACCAACGAAAATTTTAAAAAAATAGAACGACAAATTTATTTGAAAATAAATATTTATCGATCACGATTTTAAACTTATATTCTTCCATGTCACTGCCAAATATGTTCAATCAAAGCATCCCGAAGTTCATGGCGTTTGGCTATGACGTTTTGTTAACATGAATCCGTTCCAAGATGACACACAAGCTACGTTCAACTCTAGAAGCGTTGGTAATGTTTCAAGTCAATATGGATCAAACGGTGAATACAGAGCAACGCCAAATTATGGAGGAATTGGTGACTATGGAGGAATGAGTCTTTATGAAGGACCTTTTGGATATGGAAAAGTTAAAGACTATGGAAGAAGCGGAGGTACCGGAACAAGCGACAGACATGGAGGAGCCCCATAATGAAAGCGGTGGAATACCGAATTATTGTTGATGGTTATTATAATATGAGTTTTTTTATTGAAAAATAATATGTGTTTTTAATAAGTCTAGCAGTTTATGTTAGTTATTTCGTTATGTTGTAATTTAGTTAAATCTAGCATTTTGTGTTGTTTACGTTTTAATAAGTGTGTAACCCTTTTACATGAATATGCTATGTATTTTTTTAATTCAATAATTAATCAAGTATATGATTTTATCTAAATATATTAGATATGAGACTTATATGAAAGGTCTCGTTGAGATATTCGCAATGGTAAAAAAAAATTAAATAGAAACGAGTTTTTAATAATGTAGTTGTGAGAGATTAAAGATTTTTAGTTCAAATTTAAAAATAATACAAACTGAAATAAGGTGGTAGCTAGAAGGGCAGATCTGGAAAAAAAAATAAAACTGAATAAAATATTATTTGGCTTTAGCTTATGGAAATGGAAGGCCAAATTTGGCTTACCAAATAGCTTAGGCTAAATTTTTTGTCTTGGGAATTGAAATTTGGCTTATGGTGAGAGTAAACATAGGTTAAATTTGGTTTTTTAGCCTATAATGGGAGATGGTCTAATACCTTTCTATTGATACAGTCTATCTTTCTCTTAAGTGTGACTAAATACCGAGAAAAATGCTTAATACCTTTCTATTGGTACAGTCTATCTTTCTCTTAAGTGTGAGATTGCGAGTGAAGTTCATAATAGATTAGTTGTAACTTTTAAGGTGTTGTTTGTATGATAAGAAAAATCAAAAGAAATGGAAGAACAATAAATACTATATTAGAAAGAGCACTTAACTGATTTTGAGATCTTGTATCGAAAAAAAAAAAATTGAAATCATTTTTGTTTTTAACTGTACAACAATTACAAATATGAGCCTGCCTCTAAGGTGTTCGATATTATGAGAATCTACAAGTAACGCCTACGAATCTTGAAAAGGAAGAGCTCCGAGCCAAATCTTCTAATGGGGAAAGGCATGACCTAAACTTGCAAGTACAAGTTTTGAAATCTTCATCCTAATAACTTTTTGATGTCATATTGAGTTAGCAAACACAAAAAAAATTATATTAGAAATATAAAGGCTGCTCACTAATTAACAGATTGTAAAGGACGAATATATTCTTAGAAATTTCATTTCTCATTCTTTTTTCCTTTTTATAAAGAAGACACAAAACTACTTTTCTTTTTACAAACCAACCAAATGTGATCTCATAGTCTCTTAATAACCGTCTCTTTAGCTCCTTGAGCAGCTATGTTAGAACCATTTTACTTATTCTCATACTTAAACTCCAACCTTTGAATGATTAATCAATTGAAATAATTATGCATTGGATTAGAAGTAAAGAGATAGACCTAATCGTAAAGAAAATATATATTCGATCCTTATCAACATCGCATCAGACGGTGGACAGCCAACCTATCATGTTAATCTCTTGTTCCGCTTTCCGTCCATTTCTTTAATCATGATTACGTGTATGACGTCACTCTCTGGTGGCGCACTCGCCGGTATGACTTTCCCTCTCTCATTAGTTTATTACTCATTACGATGCTCTCTTTGGTGCGCCATCTATCTCTTCCAAGCTCCTTCAACGCTTGTCTTACGCTCTTATTCATTCTGGGCCACGCAAAACCCCCGACCCTGACCCTTACCCACTGACCCTAATAATCTAATATCACCTCCGAATCTCATCTCCCTCCTCATATATATAAACCCTCCGACCCACCTCTCTGTATCTTATTCCATCAACACCTTCAGAAGAAACCTCATCGAGAATTCTCGTCGATCACAACTAGCTGCCACTCTTTTAAGTCTTAACATTTCCAAAGTTTCAAAGTTTCTGTGATGACAAAGGTATACCCCAACGGCGCTGCTGCAGCGGCCACGGCCAATGTCGCCGCCTACGAGGCTGAGCAGAAGAGGAGGGTATCGGGGTCCGAAGAGGCCACGGTGCTGACGGTGTGGAAGAAGTCATTGCTGTTGAACTGCAACGGGTTTACGGTGTTTGACACCAAGGGAAACCTTGTCTTTAGGGTCGACAACTACTTGTCTGGCCGGAAAGGGGAGATCGTCCTCATGGACGCCCATGGCAAGTGCCTCCTCACCATCCGCCGCAAGGTATACATATGTTCGATCTCTTGTCACATATATGTCTATACCATGCATGTTATATATTCCACGGTCTAACAACATAACATGATTTGTTACATATATATCTATACCATGAATGTTATATATTCCACGCTCTAACAACATAACATGATTTGTTATCGTAGCTAACGTGATGTTGTTGTGATATGTTTGATCAGAGACTGAGCTTGGGGGATAACTGGGTGGTATACGACGGAGAGACGGCGGAGAATCCGCGGTTCTGCGTGAGGAAGAACGTGAACATGCTAAACAACAAGTACTTGGCGCAAGTGAACAACAAGAACTCGGTGTTGTACCAGGTAGAAGGGTCGTACGCGCAGAGGTGCTGCGCCGTATACGACGGCAAGAGGAGGAAGGTGGCGGAGATCAAGAGGAAGGAGGCGGCCGTGGGCGGAGTGGCTATGGGAGTCGACGTCTTCCGACTAGTCGTACAGCCCGATCTTGACACGTCGGTGGCGATGGCGTTTGTCATCCTCCTTGACCAGATGTACGGCTCCTCTAAGCGTTAGATTACATATGAGTGTATAGCTCAACCACCATTTTCCCCTTGGTGGATCCACATCTTTCATTTCTGTTATCTTGTTGTGTATCCTCAGTCTTCCCCCACATACGCTTCTGTTGTTTTTTTTTTGTTTTTTACTCCCTTCTTTTTTTTTTTTTTTTTTTCCGGAAAAAATCAATGAAGCTGCTTGGTTTTTTCCTTTTATATAAAAAACCAGGCTTCGTGTGGGGATGTATATATTAGCGTCCAATTGAGAAAAGCAATAAACTCTTTGGTACATTATCATAGCTTAGGTTTAGAATTTGAGTGCGTATGTATTTAGTTTTATTGTAAGTTTTTCAGTTCAAAGAGTTGTTGAACGTTGAAATTTGGTATATATTTTCGTACTAAAATTTTGTTTGGTGTTTTATTCTAATGGATGATTTAATGGGTTGTTGAATATTCAAAACAATAATGGGATCTATGCTCGAAGATCGTTGGCGATTTAGTTCAACAAACTTACAAAAGAAAAAAATATTCCGGTCTAATCGAGGTGATTAATCCTAAAATATAGGACTAGATCCAAGGCTCCAAGCGATATGTTAAACAACTCTAACCCTAAACCGAGGAAGATATATCTATAGATAATTGTATGTGATGGGAATATATTCAGTATAGTTAACGGTACAATGCCAGTGCCAAGTGAGAGAGATTTATCTTACAGGGCTGATCATATATACAGTTGAGCGTTTCTCTTAGCTAGGGTCAAGTTTATGGTTGCAGCCAAATGATCCATATTCAGGTGTAGCAGCTGGTTGAGAGGTGCTCTATTGGAGAGGCCTTCTATGTTAAACGACACCGGCCAATTGAGTTTTGGAATGATTGCGGCTATGAGTAGAGATCAACCATCCCAATCCCCAGTTAATACAATTCACAAATTCAGTGAGATCGTTCTCCCTTTGGCTATCTAAACTGACTAAACAAGTATGATGGGCCTCATGGTTTGGGCTCTGACGGATGGTACGTATCTGAGTTTGACAGAGCTACGTTGAAAATAGAACAAATCTGAGTGTCTGTCAATTTTGGTTAGCTAGAATCTAGATAATTCAAAAGGTGCTGTAATCGACGAGAACCAGTTCAGGACCATAAGGAATTGGCCAATCGGTCATAGAACACCACCAATTAAGTTGATATATAGCTGGAACACGGAAGATAAAGAATCTAGCTACAACAAGTTAAACATGCTTTGTGACATAGCCTCCAAATGTTTGAAGCGCAAACATGTCTCGAGCTCTCACTATACTGGCATGGAGATGGCAAAGCAATAGAATGGTGATGATACTCGTTTGCGCTGATCGATCCACTGTGCCGAGACCAAATAATGCCAATTCTTAGTGATGAAGGTGGACACTGTAAACCTAACCCTAGAGGGGTAAAACCGTGCCTCAGGCATGACCGAAGAAGTTGTTTCTTTAAACAACCTTAGCTAGCTCGTTTCGATTCTCCAAGAGAGCTATGAGAGCAAGTGTATGGTGATCATTTCATGAGTAAATTGATCGCTGATAAGAATATTTGTCAATCTGTAATGAAAAGTTACATCCATAGCCCATAGGATTGAATATCCTTTTGATATTCGGTGCTGAAATTAACAAAACCAGCAGACGCATATAGTTTATTTATGTATTTGCCCTATGGCTCGTATGGCTGTTTCCATTTTTATTTGTTTCTTTCATCCATCATTGAACATTATTCTTCGTAGCTTTAGAATCTTTGCTAGCTGTTGCAACATTCAGTTTGCCAACATGAAAATGCATTAATGCTGAAGAAATTGTTGAATATACGCACTACTGAAAAGGCAGGTGATTCACTCCTTAATCCTTGATGCTCAAGTAACTTGCTCTGGCAATATAACGTTAAGCCTAACTCTATTTTAATCGAGTGAATCAACAATATGAAACACATCAAACGGCTTCCTCGTAAGGCTTTGCAGACCGCTGCAGCTCAGAACTCAGAAGCCCTACTAAAAGGTGTTCTATGTGCGAAACAGCTTTCGACACCAAGATGATTTCCATAATTCTCTTTGGAGCAATCTCCGTTGTAAACTTGCTCCAATCAATAACCACATCGCATTAGCATAGTAATCAGAACTCATAAATTAGCACTCGAACACATGCGTCCTGTATATATAAGTTGATTCAACCATTTAGAACTAGCTAGCAACTTCAGGGCCCTGGTCCAGTGGACAGTTGCAACCAAGTCCAAAGCCACCTGCTAGCTAGCATGGTACAGTTGCACCAATTTCCTCTCCTTTGCTTTCTAGGAATGCTTTTGTTATCAAAATGGATTGTTCATTACGGACAACAAGAGTACCTCATGCAAATTTATACATATTACATTGTGTATGATTCTTTGGAGGGATATCATCATTAGGTGCATATATATATTATGACTCGCCGAATCATTAGCCCCCGAGAGGCCAATACTCCGAGAGAAGACAGGTTAGACCACAGTGTGTAATCACTCCCACCTACAAAATCAAAGGCCCCCTTGAGAAGATGAATGGAGCTTAGCATTGATCGACGAATGCAAAAGACCAAATTGATCTAGGTACCCAGATTTTGTGGAAAAACGGAACACAAAACTCTTGCGGAAGCTTTTTAAGTATTCCATGGTTGCTGCCAAGCGAATCCTTCGCTACATAAAAGGGACTCTTGATCATGGCTTATTCTTTGGCCCCCTGAATCTCGTCGCTCTACTTCCGGTTATCTAGTCTACATTGGCTCCAACTTGGTTTCTTGGTGTTCTAAAAAACAGCCTACCATTGCTCGTTCCAGCGCTGAGTCAGAATACCGATCCCTTTCTCATGCCAGCGCTGAAACAACTTGGTTAGCTTTTCTGCTCAATGAACTTGGTGCTCGCATTCAATTTCCCATCTTATTGCATTGTGATAATCTAAGTGCCACTTACATGGCTTCCAATTATGTTTTTCATGCTCGCACCAAGCATATTGAACTTGATTATCATTTTGTTCATGAGAAAGTAGCTCTTGGTAACCATCAAATTTGCTATATTCCATCAGTGGATTAGTCGGCAGATCTTCTTCACAAAACCTCTCCATTCGCAGGGGGGGGGGGGTATTAGAGAGATTAGAATGACTGCATCTCCTCCCCATATCAAGCTAAAATGATTTGCTGTTATGATTCTGGTGTAATAGCATATCATTGTAGTTTATTGCATATTAACTCATGAATTGTAACAACAGTAATACTGCTATATGTATATCGTACATTTCAATAGTGAATGATAAAGAAAATCATATTCAATACTTCTTGGTAAGAAATATGGTTACAACCCTAAACTATATATAGAATAGGTTAAAATGACTACATCTCCTCCTCCTCATTTCAAGCCATGATCTAAATGATTTGCTGTTATGATTTTGGTGTAATAGCATATCATTGTAGTTTATTGCATATTAACTCATGAATTGTAACAACAGTAATACTGCTATATATATTGTACATTTCAATAGTGAATGATAAGAAAATCATATTCAATACATCTTGGTAAGAATTCAGGTTACAACCCTAAACTATATATAGAATAGGTTGAGTGATAAAACACACTTCATCACCTATACCTCTCTTACAAGCACATGTCTAGCCCTTAACTAAAGGAACAAGGCTGCACAACAAGCTAAGTATACCTTACCTAAACACCCAATCAACTGACAAAGGAACATATGTATCCAAAAAAAAAAAAACATATACAAGTAACATATAAACAGTGGGTAAGACTGGAAGGGACACCACGGTTTCCACAGTACGGGACTGGGGGCGCGTTTACTAAACATGAATGGGAGAGAGAAGGAGTCATTCCCATTCCTTTGTTTACTTGTCATCCGGAATGAGAAATGGAAGTAGGATTCATTCTCATTCATGTGTTTACAAAACTCTAGGAATGGGAATCATAACTCTATCATGACAATAATACCCTCCTATAAAAATGTGATTCTATACAAAATAATAAGCTTCAATCTGCAAAAGAGAAGAAAAAAAAACATCCAATTGCATCCAATACGTAAACCTAGAAAACACAACATTGATGTGCTCATATAACAATGATTTCTGCTCAATGAACTTGGTGCTCGCATTCAATTTCCCATCTTATTGCATTGTGATAATCTAAGTGCCACTTACATGGCTTCCAATTATGTTTTTCATGCTCGCACCAAGCATATTGAACTTGATTATCATTTTGTTCATGAGAAAGTAGCTCTTGGTAGCCATCGAATTTGCTATATTCCATCAGTGGATTAGTCGGCAGATCTTCTTCACAAAACCTCTCCATTCGCGAAGGGGGGGGGGGGGGGTATTAGAGAGATTAGAATGACTACATCTCCTCCTCCTCATTTCAAGCCATGATCTAAATGATTTTCTGTTATGATTCTGGTGTAATAGCATATCATTGTAGTTTATTGCATATTCACTCATGAATTGTAACAACAGTAACACTGCTATATACATCGTACATTTCAATAGTGAATGATAAAGAAAATCATATTCAATACTTCTTGGTAAGAAATAAGGTTACAACCCTAAACTATATATAGAAGAGGTTGAGTGATAAAACACACTTCATCACCTATACCTCTCTTATAAGCACATGTCTAGCCCTTAACTAAAGGAACAAGGCTAACTACACATTACCTAAACACTCAATCAACTGATAAAGGAACATATGTATCCAAAAAAAAAAACATATAAACAGTGGGTAAGACTGGAAGGGACACCACGGTTTCCACAGTACGGGACTGGGGGCGCAATTACTAAACATGAATGGGATTGAGGGTGAATGGGAGAGAGAAGAGTCATTTGGGGGATTAGAGAGATTAGAATGACTACATCTCCTCCTCCTCATTTCAAGCCATGATCTAAATGATTTGCCATTCCTTTGTTTACTTGTCATCCGGAATGAGAAATGGAAGTAGGATTCATTCTCATTCATGTGTTTACAAAACTCTAGGAATGGGAATCATAACTCTATCATGACAATAATACCCTCCTATAAAAATGTGATTCTATACAAAATAATAAGCTTCAATCTGCAAAAGAGAAGAAAAAAAAAACATCCAATTGCATCCAATACGTAAACCTAGAAAACACAACATTGATGTGCTCATATAACAAACTTTCAGCGTCCAATACATGTATTAATAATAACATAAAACAAAATAAGTCCAATAGTACCATAACAAGAGTACATATCAACCCATAGCATAATAAGTCCAGCAAAAGCAAGTTCCTCACATATTAAGTCCAACAAAGTAAAAACCATAACAAGAGTACATCTCAACCCATAGCATAATAAGTCCAGCAAAGTAAAAGTTCAGCAAAAGCATTCATCTTCGATCATGGTAAGCCAAATTCGAGTAGCTAGGTTCCTCACATATGATGCCTTCCTTTCATCATTCATGGTAAAGAACACCCTGAGAAGATCATGTTTCTGTGCCAAAATATTTGTGACATGGAACACTTGAATCAGGGTTAGGGATTCCATTTTGCTCAACTTGACTCCTTGTCTGTGGATAAAATGTTGACCAATCCATCAAGCTTAGGTGCCATCCCAGCCACAGCTTTTGCCATAAGACCAAAGTTCTTACTCATTTCATTCAATGTTTTTCCTTTCCGACGACTATTATTGGAAGAAGCACTTTGTGTAGGCATCTGTTGTGGGGCACTTGGCTCTATAAAGGAAGCATCAACATCCTGAACTCCTCCATGTTGTGATCCCATATCACCAATTGGGTTGACATTGCCAAAGAGAATGTCATCATCTAAATTGAAATCATCAGCATTAGTGTTCTCACGCGCAATTTCCTTTTCATCATCATCCGCATTTCCAACATTCATTCCATTTGGACGATCTCTATCATATATTTCTCCAAGAATATAATAATGCCGAAACGGCTTATCGTATAATCTAGCAGTATCTTTATTAAGGTTGCGTCTATTGTCACCCCCGCAAACCATTTTGTTCACCCCACGTTCTCTTCACACCCCACTTATATATTTTTAATTGTAAGTCTATTTTGTTCACCCATTTACAATACCTAAAGTACAATTTACCCATTTTTGCTTTGTTCGCCCTAAATTATTTTTTCACCATACATATATTTTTTCCAATTTCAGATTTGCTTTGTTCACCCTATATTCGATCTCTTCTCACCCTGCCTATATATTTTTGAATTTTGAATTTTAAATTTACTTTATTCACCGATTTGCAATACACACAATATCAGTCTCTTCCAATAGCCATTGAACTCCAAAACAAAATGAAATTGAAGAAAACCATAAGATTAATATCATTTGGGCAAGTGGAATCACAAACTGAACAATAAAAATCATATTAAAGTATAAATCTCAATTAAAGAACAAAAAAAAATTCTCAAACTTAACAACTCATTGGTATCCGTCTATATCAAGATGCACAATATTTGTAAACTCTACTTTGAAAAAGCTCTGACGCTAATGTAAAAGAAAAAACAAATCGAATATATATAAGTGAGTGACTAGACATAAAAATTTATATACAAAATCGATATGAGAAATAATTAGTAAAGAGATAGACAAAACATCAATAAAGAAAAAAAAAAAAATAATAAACAATTCACCTCATCTTCAGTTGAATGATAAATTCTGGGTTAAGGTTTATGAAGTACGTGTTTATCTAAAAAAAAATATGTAATTTGTAATAACTTATTATCCATTTCTGTAATTTTACATTAGGGTATATTAGTCATTTAATAAAGAACTAATTTCAGTTTACCCCATCAACTTAGGTCGATTATCATGTTAGTCATTCTTCTTTCAATTTCATCAAAAACACCCCTCAATTCCCAATTTCATCAGCCGCGCATGTCCAAACCTCCAATCTCCATCTAATTCCTCTGTTAAGTGATGACTTGATATCAAGAAAAAAGAAAAAGGAAAATAGACAAATTGCATTCAATCCCACCAAAATCACTAAGGTTAGAAGGTTGTGATGGGAACGAAGATGTGTATCGATATGGGGGAAAAATGGTCCGAAAGGTAACTTTTAGAATTTGACTTTCTTCTTGATATCTAATCATCACTTGACAGAGGAATTAGATGGAGATTGGAGGTTTGGATATGCGTGGCTGATGAAAATTGTGAGTTGAGGGGTGTTTTTGATGAAATTGAAAGAAGAAGGACTAACATGATGATCGACCTAAAGTTGATGGGGGTAAACTGAAATTAGTCCTTTAATAAATCAACAACGTATGGGCAAAGTGATTTATGGGGTGACAATAGACGCACCCTAAAGAAAAGATTAAAAGACAATATACAATTAAGTTTAAATATTATTCATGTTAATAAAATAAATTAAGCAAGTTGAAATGTAACTGAATGAAAAAACAAAGTAAGCTGAAATATCTATATTTACCTATACCCATTCAATGTAAACACTTTTCTCACACACTAGCATCATGTCTTGCTCATTCCAGCTAAAACCACTTTGTTTCAACATCTCAGCTAAAGTAGCATGTTTGTCTTTAGTGTCTTGATCCTTGATTCAATATGCGGGTTTGCTAATATTCTACAACCTGGAAGCTTAGATTCCATCACATGTTGTAGTTGTTTGAGCTAACCATTCTTAAACCCGGTATCAGCTTTCTACTTTTTGTCATGGTGCAACTCTAGAAGCTACTCTTGCAGCTTGTCGTCTTCCTCGTCTGTCCAGTAACGTTTATTTTGGCATCTTCCTCGGGAATTTGATGTAGAACTCATCCTGTATTGTAAACATTTTGGCCTCTTCCTCGGGAATCCGTTGAGTCCTCTGGTATTGGTTCAGGTGTTTTTCAAAAATCTTTTTGGCAACGAATTATTGCTTTAAGACACTCATGAAAATATTTGCTAATAGTTCAGCCAGATCTATGAAAATTAAATTTTATGACACGTTTTAATGGTGGTGAGCAAGAGTGTTTAAAAACATTGCAACCATCTCTTCTATTGACATATTCCTAGTCCCACGTAGTTGCCCTTTAGTAGTAAGAATTCGACATAATTTGTGAAATAACTCTCTATCCATTGTCAACTGATCAATACATATGGCATCACTCTCATAGGCAAGGCTATACATATATGATAATTGCCTATAAACTCTTACGGCAGAATATGGACTTTTGATGCGTGTTTGAGTTCTTATGAATGCATTAGCATAACCAGCGGCACAGACAACAAAAATAACCCGAAGCAAGACAATTAATTCATTCACGATAACAAGTGGCTTTTGCTTTGTAGACATTATAGACAAAGTTAAACGAGCAATTTGTTTACAAAAACGAGAAAAGAAAAAAAAGACAAACGTATAACAAGAACAATTAGTACATGCCAATTACATATAAGCACATATCAATTAAACAAGATCACAGAAGCAATTGCAAAATTTCGAATGATCTACTAAAACGAAATAGCAATGACGACAGAGGAAAAAAAAGACACATCTTCAAAAAAAAATCCACATATTATTGAAAAGGAAGAAGAAGAATAGAACGTTTCAGTTGAAATCAGAAGACGAGTTTGTGTTGAGTTCTTACTTGATGAGAGAGGAGGCGATGCTATAGGAGAGAATCTCGTTCTTGCTGAGAGAGAGAGAGAGACGATGTTCTTGCTGAGAGAGAGAGGGAGACAATGTTCTTGCTGAGAGAGAGACGATGTGAAAAAGGGAGGCGGTGTTAAATTGGTGTTTTAAGTTGTAGGGTTTTGGTATAGGTAGTTTGGGATTTTGATAAAGTTGTAAGGATAAAATTGAAACTAAATCTGATTCATGGGTGAATCATAATCAATACGAACCCCTTCCTCCGGAGTGGAAAAGGGGAAATGAATCCGGGTTCAAAGCTGGGGCTCACACACATCTGATTCCGCCTGAAGGTTAGTAAACACCCTATGAACCCGGAATGGAAATAAATCTCAAAAGAACCATTCCTATTGCCCCTTAGTAAACGCGCCCTGAAAGAGGCACCACAATTTCCACAATACGGGATACCCAAGCCACCATGTATCCTCTAATTAAGTATAGTCATACTTCATTAAGCACAGTCATACCACAACCATACTAGATAAGAACCGTCCGGGAGATCACAACACCCATGTGTCCTCTAGATACAACCATACTTTCATGAGTACAACCATATCTTCCAGTATTCAGTTTACATGCATGATATCACATCCCTGAAACACTTCCGATTGAATTGAACAATATAATAAAAGAAAAGATATATATGTTCTACTAATGATATATGGGATTCCATCATCATGCATGCTATTCGATCAAAGCATGCATACTATTATATATTCATTGTAATTCTGATACAATATGAAGGATATATGATTCTGACTTTGTGTTGTTGTAGAAACTAGTTTTTCAGGTTCTATGTAGCTATTTAAACAATATGAGCAGTTGAACTTGAATGAATTGATTCTCATTTCTTAATTCTTATTTATTTTGGTAACAAGGCAAGCTCTATTACAACGTTGCACACATGCCCTTCACTAGTGATTGACTCATTTACTAAAATGAAATTCAAAACCCAGAAAACGACCTCAAGTCCTCAACATTATAAAAGTACGATTTTTCATGTTAGGTGATTCAATCAAGTTATTGAATTAAAGCACGAGAGCATGAAGATGGCAACATAAAGGGTCAAATATATAGAAAATCAACAAGCATGTGATTTCACCAAATTTTAATTAAAAACCATTTGTTTGTGCCAACATAATTTTTACTATTTTCTACTTCTTTTATATGAGTGATTGAAAAATCGACAATTATAAAAACAGATATAGTACAATGCGATTTCTTTGAAACATATTTTCATGAGCTCATTGTGGTAAATTCTAAACGACTACACATCTCGTGTTGAGCAAGTAGAATCACTAAACCTATAGTAAATATAAAGCAAAAATGAAATTTGACCAAAATGCATAGATCAAATTTGTACAATACAAACTTCGTTAGTATTTATGGAATATAAAATCTAAAATATCCAAAGTTCCAGAAAAAGAAAAAAATAGCATAGCATATTAGCGGAATATTCGTTTTGGGGCAGCCACGTATTCAAACCAACTTTCTCCCCAACGAAAGCCAAAACGGTAGGTGTAGACGCCGCTTTGGCCCGTTGCGTTACTTTTCTGGTTGAACCCCTCACGTGCATTACCACGCCGCTGTTTTTGGCGTCACGTGCTTCTCGTGCTCTCCTCAACCGTCTCTTTCCTCCCTTCTCGACACGTCAACGGCTGAGATCTCCGAGCCTCACCGTTACCCATACACCATCATCCACCTAATCAAAATATTAGGCCAGTAGTTCTTTCTCCCCACGCCAAGTGGGTCCCGAAATGGTAACTAATCGCAATAAAATCAACGGCGTAGATTCGCCGGTTTACTAGCTTTCTGGGGTTTAGCGTTTTGTTTATAAATATCGTCAGAGTGTTCTGGTTCTCTCTTCTATCTCGACGCTTCTCTTCCGCACACATCACTGTTCGCTCTTGCCTCCGCCATTGTTTGCGATTTCGTGAGGTTCGTATTTCTGATAGTGATTTGTTTGTTCGGTATTGAATAATTGTCTGCGGCTTATAGAATTTCGTTTCGTTTGGGTTTTAGAGAGACTGAGAAAAAATGGGGAGCACTGGAGACTGGAAATTGGCGGATCACCCGAAGCTTCCGAAGGGGAAGACTATCGCGCTGATCGTCTTGGACGGTTGGGGCGAGGCCGAGGCCGATCAGTATAACTGTATCCACGTGGCGGAGACTCCCACCATGGATTCGCTTAAGAATGTATGCTTTTGATTTGTTTTAATTCTATTGATTTGATAAGATCGGATCTGGTTTTGATCGTGTAGTATCGGATTTGGATTTGTATTGAGTTTTTTTGTTTGATGATGTTGTGATAGGGTAAACCGGATAAGTGGAGATTAGTGAGAGCTCATGGAACTGCTGTGGGGCTTCCTACTGAGGATGATATGGGCAACAGTGAGGTCGGTCACAACGCTCTTGGTGCTGGCCGTATTTTCGCCCAGGGGTCAGTAGTTTTGATTGCATCGTTTTCGGGGTTTTGTTCGCTTGTTGTTGTTTCTAGCTATGTGATTATTGATTGTAACTTGATAGTTTTGTTTGTTTTCGAATGAATCTAGGGCGAAGCTTGTGGACCAAGCTCTTGAATCTGGAAAGATTTACCAAGGAGAAGGCTTCAAGTACATTAAGGAAGTGTTTGGGACCGGAACTTTGCATCTCATTGGGTTGTTGAGTGATGGTGGAGTCCACTCTCGGCTTGATCAAGTTCAGGTGTGGTGTTTAAGCTCAGTCCTGCAGTTTTTTTTTTTCCATTGCTTTGATTCATTTTTCAGTTGTTGAATTTGTTCTGAAATGTGGTTTTCATGTGTTGGTGCAGTTGTTGCTTAAGGGTGTTGCTGAGCATGGTGCTAAAAGGATCCGTCTTCATGTTCTTACTGATGGACGTGATGTTCTGGATGGTTCAAGTGTGACATTTGCTGAAACACTTGAAGAGGACCTTGCAAAGTTACGTGAGAAAGGTGTGGATGCACAGATTGCATCTGGTGGAGGTCGCATGTACGTCACCATGGACCGTTATGAGGTATTGAACAAAATGCAACTGTTGGTGGCTTTTTATATGCATGATTGTATCAATTTGCTTTGTATGGATCAGTTGGTTTTATATCATGTGCGGGTGGTTTAAGCCTGATTTGCTGCATCGCAGTGCTTATATGATCAAAATTCTTATTAATGCCTATAATTGATTACTGCTGTTTTGTGATCATCACTTGTCCACTGAACTGCCTATCTATCTACTTCACATGTATTTAGTTCATGTGAAAGAATAGTATGGATATTATTCATTCACATTTAGGGCCAAATAGCCTCTGAGATAAATTTTGGTGATTCATCTATAGACCTAATGTGCCTGCAATGTCCTAAGATTGGAATGGTAATGAACTTCTCTTGTAGCTAATTATTCTATTTCATCCTTCAATTGGATTACATGTAGCTAAAGTAATAAGTGTAGGCATGTAGCTAAAGCACCTGGATTACACTTCCCACATGTTGTGGATCATTAACATTTTAGCCGACCCTATGGATGAAAGATTCATACTAAGTGTTGTATATGTACTTGATATAGTTGTAAGTTGACCTTTTGAATTTAACCATACATTACTTGATGTTAATGTTATCGATGTTTGGTATGATACAGAATGACTGGTCAGTTGTTAAACGAGGATGGGACGCCCAAGTTCTTGGTGAAGCCCCCTACAAATTTAAGAGTGCTGTTGAAGCAATCAAGACACTGAGAGCAGAACCAAAAGCCAATGACCAGTATTTACCTCCTTTTGTTATTGTTGATGACAGTGGAAAGCCTGTGGGCCCAATAGTCGATGGTGATGCTGTTGTTACATTCAACTTCCGAGCAGACCGTATGGTTATGGCTGCTAAGGCATTTGAGTATGCAGATTTTGATAAATTCGATAGAGTTCGAGTTCCTAAAATCCGTTATGCTGGTATGCTTCAGTATGATGGTGAGCTGAAGCTTCCAAACCGTTACCTTGTAGAACCTCCAGAGATTGATAGAACATCTGGGGAATATCTAACTTACAATGGAGTCCGTACTTTTGCCTGCAGGTGAGTTTCAAGTACTGAGTTGGTTATGGTCACTACTCTTTGCAAAGCACTAAATGACTTTTCTCTCCCTCCAATGTAAATGTGTGTTCTGTCATCTGGTGATTTTGGTTTTATGTCATGGACAGTCATATATTAGAATTGGAAGGTTTTGACAATCAATGTGTCATTCTCTGTGTTTATCAAATTTGTTTTATTCTTCTTGAAACTTGTTTTGACTTGAAAATTTTTTAGTTTCAGTAAAATAAAATTTTAACAAATTTTCTCTTATTTGAACTCTTTCTTCCTCTTTAAATTTTAGGATTCCTACTCATTTGACCCTTTTCTTTTCTTTCTCTTGTTTTTTGTATGCACAGTGAGACTGTAAAGTTTGGCCATGTTACTTTCTTCTGGAATGGGAATCGCTCTGGATACTTTAACCCTGAAATGGAGGAATATGTGGAAATTCCAAGTGATAGTGGAATCTCATTCAACGTCCAGCCAAAGATGAAGGCAGTGGAGATTGCCGAAAAGGCAAGGGATGCTATTCTGAGCAAGAAGTTTGAACAGGTAATGCAAAATAGAGCCTTCTGATAGGAGTATTTTAGGCAGATTATATTTTTTCCAGAATGCTATATAATTACATTCTGTTATATTTAGGTGCGTGTTAACCTACCAAATGGGGACATGGTGGGGCATACTGGTGACATTGAGGCCACAGTTGTTGCTTGCAAGGCTGCTGATGAAGCTGTCAAGGTATGATTTTTAGTTTTGAAGAAATGGCGATGACTTTTTTATATGGATATCTGATGGTTTGTATTTATTCAAGTTGAGAAAAAAGAAAAGGAAACCTACTTGATTATTGTAGTGTTGCCAGTTCTATCTTATTTTCTTTTATCAAACCAGTTCTGTCTTATTTGAGTCTCTTGATTTGACATATGTCGTACTTTCAAACCTTGTCTGTCTTAAGAAGTGTTTCACATCTTCTTACTGAGATACTCTTCTCTGGTTGCAGATTATTCTTGATGCGGTAGAGCAAGTGGGTGGAATTTATGTTGTTACAGCTGATCATGGTAACGCCGAGGATATGGTGAAGAGAAATAAGACTGGGCAACCTGCTCTTGACAAGAGTGGAAAGATCCAAATCCTTACCTCCCACACTCTCCAGCCAGTAAGTAACTCAATCTTTAGGAAATGGAAGTGTTGGCCTTTAGCTTCGGCAAACATCTGTATAGACATTGCATGTTGTAAGTTTGGTCATGAAACTGTCTACTTGATCGTTTTAATTTATGGTATTTGTTTTCTTTGTCAAGGTTCCAATTGCTATCGGAGGCCCTGGACTGTCGCCTGGTGTTCGGTTCCGCAGGGATCTTCCCAGTGGTGGTCTTGCCAATGTCGCTGCAACTATGATCAATCTGCATGGATTTGAGGCCCCTGCTGACTACGAGCCATCCCTCATTGAAGTTGTTGATAACTAGGAAACAGAAGGCAACATAGGGAAAAGGACTTCTCAATCTAGTATTTCCTAAGTTTTGATGTTAGGTTACATTGCCAAAGGAGGCGTCAGCTACAGTTAATTTTGTTAAATAAGTTGGAAAACTATGTTTGCTCACAGCTGCTGTGAGAGTACTGGAATTTGGAGAATGATAGAAACAATTGAGATGAAAATGGATTTTTTTGCTATTTTCTGCTTTCCAATTAGCAATTTCTTCCCCTGAACATGAATATCATAAATGTCTTTGTTAAATTAAAGTTGCCTTAAAATCCCTTTACCTTTTAATTTTTTATTTTCTTTTCTTGAGATATAATTTTTCCCTTCAAATATTTGATGGTCTTTTTCTTATTTAACTACACCAGAAGAAATGAAGGCCGATGAAATGGAAGAGTCATGCCTATTGATTTGGATGAAATGGAAGAGTCATGCCTACTGGTGGTTGGATTGAATACAACTAATTGAAGTAATGTCCATATTTTAATCGGGGAGCCTTTCTAATGAGGATCTTTAAGTTGAGGATTTTTTGGCTTATCTCGTTTTTCGATCTTATATCCACATCTTAACCGTTCAGTTTATAGGTATTTATAAGTGGATCATTTCTGCAAATTTTCAGTCATAATGAAAATCGTTAAGTCATTCATAAATGTGATTTTCTAATTATGAACTTGAACGGTTCATATTTGACAGATTTGGTTCGTCTATTAATTTGATCTAGTTTGTTACCTTAACAATCACCGATTCGGCTGAAAATTTGTATGAATGATCTAATCATATAGACCTAAAAACTAAACAGATGAGATGTCAAGATGTGATCGAAAAATAAGTCTTTTAAACCATAAACCATAAACCGAAAAGTCCTCAACTAGTTCTCATTATAGAGGTCCTCACTAGAAGGAATGATCTAATCATATAGACCAAAAAAATAAACGGATGAGATGCCAAGATGTGATCGAAAAATAAGTCTTTTAAACCATAAACCGAAAAGTCCTCAACTAGTTCTCATTATAGAGGTCCTCACTAAAAGGACTCCCCCTTAATCGGTACTACAATCTTTTTTGTCATCTATCCGTTGCCCATATGCTTGACACATAACCAAATCTCAGTAAGAAATCTTCGTAAGGTTTATTTTCATACACATAAAACACCGAAATTTTTAATCTAATTGCTAGAGATGTTACACTCCGAAATACTTTACAAACGTTACAACCATGCCGATTGCCGACTATGTTCAATGCAATGACTCTCATGGCCGATGCCGACCGGAATCCAACACCTACCGCGAACGATCATAAAAATTTGGAAGCAAATACAAAAGGAAACCAAAAAAGAAAAGAAATAAAAAGGAAACAAATTGAGGTTAGGGTTTTATATACAGTACAGCTTTGAAATGGGGAAACCGGGAAAGCGGGCAATCAGTGATTTCAAATTCGGGACACTTCTGCTACCGCGCGACACGTGCCCCGTTCCGTTCCGTTAGACCCAGCAGCCGACGCTCCCCTTCCCCCTTTATAAATTCAAAAAAAATAATCACAGCCTCACCCAAACGGTTAGATCGAATTACGCCATCAAAAACAGAGAAACCCCAAAATTCAAATCTCTAGGGTTTCTTCGGAAAATGGAAAAGTACGAGAAGCTGGAGAAGGTCGGCGAAGGCACATACGGCAAGGTCTACAAGGCCAAAGACAAAGCCACCGGCCAACTCGTCGCCCTGAAGAAGACTCGCCTCGAGATGGACGAAGAAGGCGTCCCTCCCACCGCCCTCCGCGAGGTCTCTCTGCTCCAGATGCTCTCCCAATCTCTCTACGTCGTCCGCCTCCTCTGCGTCGAACACGTCGACAACAAGAAGGACGGCAAGCCGGTGCTCTACCTCGTCTTCGAGTACCTCGACACCGATCTCAAGAAGTTCATCGATTCCTACCGGAAGGGACCCAATCCGGGGCCGCTGGCGCCGGCGATGGTCCAGAGCTTTCTGTTTCAGCTCTGTAAGGGCGTGGCGCACTGTCACTCGCACGGCGTGCTGCACCGCGATTTGAAGCCGCAGAATCTGCTGTTGGATAAGGACAGGGGGATTTTGAAGATTGCGGATCTCGGATTGGGGAGAGCGTTCACTGTGCCGCTTAAGAGCTATACGCATGAGATTGTGACTCTTTGGTATAGAGCGCCGGAGGTTCTGCTTGGCTCTACTCATTACTCCACCGGCGTTGATATGTGGTCCGTCGGATGCATCTTCGGTCAGTACACTACTCTCTCTCTATTCGCTTTCCTGTGGATTTTACTATGCGTTTGCAATTAGTTAGTTCAATTGACTCTCATGGTGGCTTTGATTTGTTTGGTATGGATTGATGTTGATGTGTTTGCAGTTGGTTGGTTTAAGAGATTTCGTTAGTATTTGATTCATGAATGGGGAGCTGAAATCTCTATTTGATTGACTTGGTGTGAATTCGAGTTAAGGTATTTGCCGTTAGTTGTATTATTGATTGTGTTGGTGTTTGATTGATGAATTTGCAGCTGAAATGGTAAGGAGGCAGGCGCTGTTCCCGGGAGATTCTGAGTTCCAGCAGTTGCTTCACATCTTCAGGTGTTTGTTTTGTGTCCCAACTCAGATTTGGAATTTCGATTTCTTGTGTTGATTTTTTGGCAATTTGAACTGAGAATAGGCCTAGTTCATTTACTTGTAACTGTTTCTGTGGTGCAGGCTGCTAGGAACACCGACTGAGAAGCAGTGGGCTGGTGTCACTACTCTGCGGGATTGGCATGTTTATCCAGTGTGGGAGCCTCAGAACTTGGCTCGTGCTGTTCCTGCTTTGGGGCCTGATGGAGTGGACCTTTTATCTGTAAGTGTTTTAGAAGATGCTATGAGAATCAACTTCTCGTGCCATTTGCTTGGGTGTGTTACTGTTTTGTTTGAAACTAGTATGTAGGCATTTAGGCAATTAGTAACTTTGCATTTTCATACAATGGAGACATTGCCTGTTTCATCAAACATGAATGATCTATGTTTGAAAGGAGATGTGATAGTCCATTCGATGTTAAAACTTGTGTGGAATGATCTATGTTGCCTGCTTCTCAGTAGTTATCTCATTTTTGTTTGTTTACCCATTGTCTATTTATTCATCACATGAGTTCCTTGTACTCCCATTCAAAAATCTTGGAGTTTGAGTAGCTACATTGTGTGATGGCTTCTATTGTTGTCTTATGTTTACTGTTATCTTCTTTTGTACACCCTGAAACTATGACACTACATTAGTGCAACCAGCAAAAGTAACAGGATTTAGTCTTGGTTTAAGAAAGCAGGACCCACATTGTCATCTTGGTTTTGGAAATGCTTGCTAGATTACTTATCTGATATTGCCTCTAATAATGTCTTGCATTTGTAACTTGCAGAGAATGCTTAAATATGATCCAGCTGAGAGAATTTCAGCCAAAGAAGCAATGGACCATCCTTACTTTGACAGCCTCGACAAGTCTCAGTTCTGAAGCTTATTTCTACTAGAAGGGATATGACATTTGCCTTCAGTTGCTTTCCTTTGATGACTTTGACAGCCTTTGTTCAACTGTCTGTTTGGTGAAGTCAGCTGTCATCATCTTGGTGATTTCAATACCCTGTGATCTATTATGATGTTTGAACTTGATTGTATAATATATCACAACTCTTATATCACAATATGTTTAGTAAGCAAATCTGTTATTTGAATCACTACTATTAGTCTATTAGTGTTCCTACCAGAATCTCCAAAGTTTATAATGTTCATCTTTAACCAAAAAAAGCCTATGATTCCAATTTGATACAACATACATTACAATGCCAAATCTTAAATTTTGCTTTGATTATTTTAGTTCTGAGAAGCATTCTGCAGATTAAATATCAGTTACATCTTATAGTTCCTAGTCCAACAGGGTGACCCAATTCCAAGTGGATTTCTCCACCTTAAGGAACCTTTAGGCTTTGGTTTCCCCAGTCCAACGGATGGTTGCTTACTTGCTTATAGAAAGGGAAATGCTCAGAACTCCAGCGTTGAAAATACTGAAGAGTGAGAACTAGATTTAGAAGTACAGTGCTACTGTACTAGTTTCAAAACCAGAAACGAAATTTGGAGATGTCGAGGGAAAAGAGCAAAGTGCAAAGTGCAAAGCTGATGTTATTGAATCTAGCCTTTCATATTGTGATCGAAAATGCCCTCTGAAACAGACTGTTGTATTTCTTAGACGCACATCATCGCCATGTTAACGATGGCTCATGACATGTTTTCTTACCGCCATCAACGATCTTGACCTCAAGTTGTGTCTTGAGAAGTATGATAACAGAGCCCTGTCCGATTAACCAACTCTCTAAAATTGTAACCTTCTCTTGTTAACTTCAACTAAACATAACACACAATGTAATGTTTACTATTTAACTTTTTTTTTTTTTTTTCTTTCTAATGGAGAGCACTCCAAAATCTCAAAATCAGTCATGACCGGAATTGCAATGTACTTGTGGATCACTTACTCTTAAGTTGAGGCGTCACTCTAATTATAATGTAGTCAAAATGCTGAATTAGCAATAAAATTCTGAAGACCCCAAAGGCCCAAAACCCGAAGGTTTACCGGAAGACCTAAAACCCGAATTGAGGGTTTAATTCGGGGATCTAGGTTTTACCCAACATGTCCGTTGAACCCATTTCGACTCTGCAATTCTCTCAATGGATTGTCCACGCGTAACAGATGACTATGATCGCTTCTCTAAAAAGGTGCCATGGAAGAGGGGTGAACTGGCCATGGATAAATACACCGGAGAGGCTGTGTTCATGAGACTCTTCGAAAAAACATCACTCGAGGGCGGCATATTTCACAGGGGCGTATGCGACAGAGCTCAGGCGGTTGCTAATGTGCTATATTCCCATAAACCACTGGAGCTTTTGGGTGTTGTTGCCGGCGGGGAGGATGGCGAGTGGTTGTACTGGGTTACCCCATTCATAGAGAATGACCTTTCGGACTATCTCTCGGCTCGACGAAATGTACAGTTCGAAAACAATCTCATTTTGCAGAGGTTGCTGGAAAGTCTGATTAAATTAAAAGAGCTTGGATTATTTCATGGTAACCTCAGGCCCGGGAACATTCTGATGGAGCAGTTTGAGGGTGCAATATCTGGGATATACCTTGGCGGACTTGAATGGGCGAGAGAGGAAGAAGACGGCTTTCTGGTCAAGTGGCCCACCGCCACAAAAAATTACATGGCTCCGGAGCTGATTTTGGGAAACAGAAGAACGGTCACCGGCGCAGTCGACGTCTGGGCTTGTGGGTGTATATATGGTAAGAAAATCTCTCTCTCTCTCTCTCTCTCACTTAGTTGGTCATGACTTTTGTCAACAGGATTTAACTTTCAGGTCATAGTATGATTAGTATATTAATGATCCCTTTGTTAATTAAGATTAGATATTTAACTAATGAGAAAATTACATAATAGCACATGATCAAATTTAAAAACATAAAAACCTTATTTTTAATATTTTCTGTACAAATTAGGACATAAGCCCATACCCAAATTAGTGGAACTAGATTTGATCTAGACTTTCATAGGCAAAATGACTAAAATACCCATTTTTTCAAATAAATTTACGCAAAATGACACGGCAGTAGCACGTCTCTCGTCGACACAAGAGTAGCACGTCTCTCGTCGACACGGTAGTAGCACATTCCTACACGGCAGTAGCACATCTCTGGTAGACACGACAGTAGCATGACACGACAGTAGCATGTCTCCCGTCGACACGACAGTAGCACGTCTGCGGTCGACACGGTAGTAGCACGTCTCATGTCGACATGGCAGCAAAGTCGACGTAGCAGTCTCGCAGTAGCGGTCGACACGGCAGTAGCACGTCTCTCGTCGACACGGTAGTAGCACGTCTCTTGTTGACACGATAATAGCACCCTTCTACACGGCAATAGCACGTCTCCGGTCGACACGGCAGTAGCACGTCTCTCGTCAACACGGCAGTAGCACGTCTGCGGTCGACACGGTAGTAGCACGTCTCATGTCGACATGGCAGCAACATATCTCTCGTCGACACGGCAGTAACACGTCCATAGTTGCAGTAGAATATGTAGTGAATGGTAGTTTGGTAAAATATGTAGTGACAGATGACATATGGACATTAAGTTTGTCCTAATTTGTTAATTTTTGTCCATAAATGTATAAGATAATGTGTAAAAGATGTATTTGTAAACTGAAATTTGGTCAGTAACTAATATGTAGATTACTATTAACTAATTTGTTTAAACTTTAAATAAATACGAATAATTAGCATCATTAATGTTAACTGGCCATTTTCGAATAATGAGGTAATTTTGGCCAGTTAAATCCTAATTAATGAGCCAAAAACAAATAACTGTCCTGCGGTTTTTAAGTGCATGTGCATCATGGAACAGCAAGGTAAGGCAGTGAGCAGAGAACTGAGTTGTTCATATTTCAACTTGTTTCCAATGTGCTACGGAATTGGTTGGTAATCAGGAATTGTTTTTGAATTAGAGGTGGTTTGGTGGGATCTACTTAGATTCTGTGCATATATGGAAGTATGCATTATTTTGATTCATTCATTGCTTGTTTGGTGTCATGGCATGGTCTCCTTTGCAGCTGAACTCATACTTGGCGAACCCTTATTCAGTGGTGTTCATGCCTTTGAGGTGATGAGATCAATTATCACAAGGCTTGGAGCTGCAACTGAAGATCTGGCATACCTGCAATCCTTCTGTGCCTGGGATGACTACCAAGATTACCAACAGGAGAACGATCCCCCACAAGAGATCAATCCAGCAGATTGGCCACTTGATATACCACAGGCTGCCATGGACCTCATATTGGTAAGTCACCAAGTTCTCCCTTACCAGTACAGCCTGTTTATCAAATATCTTATCAAATATCAAATGGCCATGGCAGGGTATGCTGGCCATTGATCCTGCAAAGAGGTTGACTCTCGACCAGTGTTATGGTTTATTGGTGTCAATGATCATGCAGCAAAGAGGAGGCTGACTGCCGATAAGTGGTTGGATTTACCCATCACCAGATCATCTTAATAATATATGACTGAGATTCACCCTTTTCTGATTATATTTGGTTTAGTGATAATTAAACATCTAAGGACGTCGGTCAGACCAGCTATTTACAATGTGTTTCAGTTTGCTTGTGTTAAAGTACTTCATATATATAAAATCCCTTACCACCTGAAAGAGATTAAAAACAAAGTATGCAGCTTTTAATTATGATTATTATAATTCATGGTGATGGTTAATCTTTCATCTAATGAACAAATTGAAGGCAAGTTTTTTGCCGGTATGAGTACGACTTTAGAGTAAATTGAAATTCTTAACTCCTAAAGTCGTACCTATACCAGCTAAAAACTTGCCTTAAATTTGTTCATTTGGAGTTTTATTTTATTGTTAATCATCATGATCGTGTGTGATTACTAGTATTGAGCGAGCTCAAATCCACATATGGAGTTGGGTGGACTTGGAAATACTTCACCAACTCCAAACACTCAAGTTGTTGAGGATTCAAGAGATTTGTAAGGTAACGAACATTTCATAACGGGTAGACCTTGGATTCTTTCTAGTGATTTTAATAAATATCTAGCATTTGGAGCTATGTTTTCGAGTAAATTCGAGAATAATCCGCGGTGAAATATATGGTAGTTCATTGGTGAGTATAATGTTGAATGTGGGCAATTACCTAGTTACCGCACATAATGTCATAAAATCCGCTCATGATCTTGCCATGACAAATCGTAAATGAGTTGATAAAATACAGTAATCAAGTAGATTTGAGATGAAACCGAGATAGTAACCAAGTAGAAAAAACCTCTACAATAGTTCATACTTCATAGTGTTTTTGTTTCACTGATTTTGGAAACAGATATTCGAGATGTATCACTAAATGAACTGTGCCTGTTCTTGTTGAATCCTAATTCCTAAAACATAGGTAGTGGCTTGAAAAAGCAAACGTAGGGGTAATGGAATCTCAAAGTTATTTGATCGACATAATGGAATCTCAAGTAGGTACGTAGACAAAAAGTGACTGCAAATACAAACCTCCATGGACAAAACCAAATCGGAGGGTCAGTCGCTTTAGTCCACAGACTCCCTTCAATCCAAGTCGTCAGTTCATTTCATCCAATGGCCATGGACTTCATGAAACACATGCACCAATAACCTTCATGAAGTTGCCTCTATAAATACAAAGCCCTGAGCTAGAGTTTCAGTGTGAGAGAGCCTAAGATTCCAGCTTTGGGCACCCAGATAATACAGCCATACAGGCAGCTCAGGATTCTTGCTTATCAAGTAAGCAGTGACTGTGAGTACGAAGCATATATTATATTTCATGCTAAGGCCTTCTGCCCTTTTGTTTCTCTTTTTAGCTAACTGCTACAGTTCACTTAGTTTTGTACTCAGCTTTGAGGTTTTTCTTTGCTTCTGGGCTCGTTTCGGGGTTTCTGTGTAAAACTGGAGTATCATTAGGGGTCCTTCATATGGAGTTCAATTAGTCTTTTGATTGTAGACATGTTCTTTGTTGGTTTTCTTGAGTTGTTTACTGTTGTTTGTAATTCCCTCACAATTAATTTTGATCGATTGACTGTTTTGTTCCCTGATGTTGTAGTGGAAATGAACAACTAGCTAGGCCTAATTGGTCGTTAAATATAATTTGCCGTATGCGCGCTTTTGATTTCTTTGTTTTTGTTAGTGAGGACAGAGAGAACATTTGAATAGATCTAAGTTCTTGTTAGAGAAATGAGTTAAAAGTTCATGTCAAAGCATTAACTCTTGGTTTGTCTGACTTCTGGCTGTTCTTTCTTTGCCTCGAAGTCCTAGTTCTGCACCAAAATGTTTTACTTGCTTACTCTGATGACGTTACTCTGATTGCTTGAACAGGGAATTTCATATTTGTTCTAAAAATCATAGCCATGCGTTTACAGGGTTGATTCTCCTTCTGTTAGATTTTATCAGATTTGTTCTTTAATGGTGTGTGGTAGAAGGTTGCCTGTTTCCCTTTCCTTTAGTATAGTTACTTTGAAAGGTATAATTTTGTGAAAGTTATGCTAAGATACCATTATCTGATGCTTTAAACAAAGCAACCTTCGACATGGACTTGATGTCTTATTCCATCACTTCTAATATTGCTTAGTAATATGTTGCTTAGCTATTGATTACTTAAAAGCTGAGGTTTTCATTCAGTCCTAATTTAGTCCTTTTGCAGCTTCTAAAAATGGACATCTTCCTCTTTACATCCGAGTCTGTGAATGAGGGTCACCCCGATAAGCTATGTGATCAGATTTCCGATGCAGTGCTTGATGCCTGCCTTGAACAAGATCCTGACAGTAAAGTTGCCTGTGAGTTTTTTATTTTTATTTTTATTTTTTAATAATTTTTTTATGTGGAATTTCGATCAGTAAAGTTGCCTGTGAGACCTGCACCAAGACCAACATGGTCATGGTTTACGCCTTCACGGAGAGATCACAACCAAAGCCAAAGTGGACTATGAGAAGATAGTGCGCAACACCTGTCGCAGCATTGGATTTGTTTCAGATGATGTAGGCCTTGCCGCCTTGATGCTGACAACTGCAAGGTCCTGGTGAACATTGAGCAACAAAGCCCTGATATAGCTCAGGGTGTGCATGGCCACCTCACCAAGCGGCCTGAGGAAATTGGTGCAGGAGACCAGGGTCACATGTTTGGTTATGCCACTGATGATGAGACTCCTGGCTCATGCCTCTCAGCCATGTTCTTGCTACACAGCTACACAGCTTGGTGCACGTCTCACTGATGTTCGAAAAAATGGCACCTGTCCTTGG
>NC_020496.1:6243691-6382750 GCF_000184155.1 Fragaria vesca subsp. vesca
CCAATGATGAAATTGCAGCTGACCTCACGAAACATGTCATTAAGCCAGTTGTTCCTGAGAAGTACCTAGATGAGAAGACTATTTTCCATCTCAACCCTTCAGGTCGATTTGTGATTGGTGGACCGCACGGTGATGCAGGTCTAACTGGCCGAAAGATCATCATCGACACCTATGGTGGTTGGGGAGCTCATGGTGGTGGTGCCTTCTCCGGCAAGGACCCTACCAAGGTAGACAGGAGCGGTGCATACATTGTTAAGCAGGCTGCTAAGAGCATTGTAGCCAATGGCCTTGCTAGAAGGTGCATAGTGCAGGTCTCATATGCAATTGGTGTAACTGAGCCACTATCAGTGTTTGTTGACACTTATAAGACTGGAAAGATTCCAGAAGGGGAGATTGTGAAGTTAGTGAAGGAGGCCTTTGATTTTAGGCCTGGAATGATTGCCATTAACTTGGGCCTCAAGAGGGGGAGGTATTTGAACTTTGAAGACAGCTGCTTATGGACACTTTGGTAGAGATGATCCTGACTTTACATGGGAAGTGGTGAAGACCTTGAAGTGGGAAAAGCCTTAAAGAGTACAGGATGTGATTCGGATCTCTCTACTTGATAGCAGCTGATTATTGATTTGCTTTTTCCAAATCAAGAAGAGGCTTGCTATTGCTTGCTTTTGATTGTGTGCATGTGTGGTTTTTCTTTATTCTATCAAGCAGCTTCATTTGGCATGTTGAATTCTATTGAAGAAAATAGTGAAGTTTTGAGTTTGGTGAATCAAACATGTAGAGCATAGCTCTCTTCATATCTGAATTCGATTTCTGGGCACAAGCTAGAATGGATGCTGCAAGGCCACATCAAAATCGATATCAATGTACTAATACAGTTGTTTGGGGAACTCTTGAAGTATGATAACAAAGCTGTTTTAAAACAAACACCAACCGCATATTGAAGTAGAAACTGATACGAACGTTATCCTTTTTGGCATCTAAATTAAAGCCTGTTTCATCTCTATCTACAAAAATGAGCATTGGACACAATTCTAGCTTCCATATACCCTCATTTATATGAACATCCCTTCCTCATTTATAAACTTCTATGGTAACGATTTAACTTTCAAGCACTTCACCATTTCTTTTTGGCGTTAATATTTTTTGACTCAGCGTGCTGCCTTTGATTTGTTTGCAGTTGGTTTGTTTAAGAGATTTCGTTAGTATTTGATTCATGAATGGGGAGCTGAAATCTCTATTTGATTGACTTGGTG
This sequence comes from Fragaria vesca subsp. vesca, assembly GCF_000184155.1. Lineage (NCBI taxonomy): Eukaryota > Viridiplantae > Streptophyta > Magnoliopsida > Rosales > Rosaceae > Fragaria > Fragaria vesca. The sequence goes on from NC_020496.1 coordinate 6,244,945, forward strand.
TGAATTCGAGTTAAGGTATTTGCGGTTAGTTGTGTTATTGATTGTGTTGGTGTTTGATTGATGAATTTGCAGCTGAAATGGTGAGGAGGCAGGCGCTGTTCCCCGGAGATTCTGAGTTCCAGCAGTTGCTACACATCTTCAGGTACGTGTTTGTTTTGTGTCCCCACTCGATTTGGAATTTCGATTTCTTGTGTTGATTTTTTGGCAATTTGAACTGAGAATAGGCCTAGTCTATTTACTTGCAACTGTTTCTGTGGTGCAGGCTGCTAGGAACACCGACTGAGAAGCAGTGGGCTGGTGTCACTACTCTGCGGGATTGGCATGTTTATCCAGTGTGGGAGCTTCAGAACTTGGCTCGTGCTGTTCCTGCTTTGGGGCCTGATGGAGTGGACCTTTTATCTGTAAGTGTTTTAGAAGATGCTATGAGAATCAACTTCTCGTGTCATTTGCTTGGGTGTGTTACTGTTTTGTTTGAAACTGGTATGTAGGCATTTAGGCAATTAGTAACTGTGCATTTTCATACAATGGAGACATTGCCTGTTTCATCAAACATGAATGATCTATGTTTGAAAGGAGACGTGATAGTCCATTCGATGTTAAAACTTGTGTGGGCTTGTGTGGAATGATCTATGTTGCCTGCTTCTCAGTAGTTATCTCATTTTTGTTTGTTTACGCATTGTCTATTTATTCATCAAATGAGTTCCTTGTACTCCCATTCAAAAATCTTGGTGTTTGAGTACTTGGAAACACAGACTTTTAGGATGGCAAGCGATGTTATTATCCTCAGTGAAAAATCATAAAATGCACATGTATAATTTTACCTGAGTTCTATGAGATCAAGTTGGTTCTTCTACTTCTTCAACTTGTTCCTTAGATTTGTAACAAAGTATTGAATTCCACGTATTGGATTAGATGAGCTCATTCTAGATGCTATCCACCCTGCCCAGGGGCCGGGACACAATAATAGAATATTATATGTTTGTTAATAATCTTTCTTCCAAACAGGTTACAATTTTGATTCTTCGGAAAGTAAATGATGATTCCAAGAACAGATTTGGTACTCTATTGTCCAATAACAATCTTTCTTCCAAACAGTCTAGTGTCCAAGGCTTATATTCTTGCGGAATTATAACCGGACAATTAAACAATAGAGTTTCATTTCGCAAAGCAACACAATGGCTATTGAGTTGACTGAACAAACTGTAATTGCTTCATATCTCTGCCACCTTCCTGGCAGTAGACAGGATCATTGGTGAGGCCACAGTATTGCCCTATTTCCAAAAGTTCTTGCAAATTAACATGAGCAAGTTAATAGACAGAAAAGGCACAGATGATTTTCTTATACAATAGAACGCTTTGACTCTAAATTCTGAATTTAATCCATTTTCATTGAGTGACATTGGAAAACAGAAAAATATGACAGTATTGGTTTTGTTCCGATTTTGTTTTGTTACCGTCAACATTATACATTTATACTTTCCTGGTCCAAAAGGGCAACCCATTCCCAAGCGGAATTCTCAACCTTTACAATCCTTTGGACTTTAGGTTTCACATTCTAATCATAAATAGGAGTTCTGTGATGCTTATCACTTCTTTAAGCTTTAGGTTTCTGGTTCCATTTCTGAAGTGGAGGGTTTGTTCTATAAAAAGAAGGGTGTTGTTACTGATTCTTAAATTAATTCATTATCAATTCAGAAGGAAATATGGAGATGGCGAGGGCCCAGAGAATGAGACTGAACAGCTACAATATGTTGGACGACCTACCCTCTCATATCCTGGTCGACATCTTCAAACGTCTGCCTTGTGAATCAATCTATTGCATACGTTGTGTGTCCAAGGCCTTGTTGAAGACGGTTGATGACATCTCTTTCCTTGCTCTGCACACTCGGTTTCTGACCGCCACCAAAGCTGTGGCTCAAGTACCTCAACTCATGTCTTTTGCTGCACCGGTTCACCCTAGGAGTGGGCATGGAGTGATAGCAGAGTTGCAACCAGTGAAATTTGATGGCGGCAGTGCCCTGATAACAAGAGGAGAATATGCAATTAATGTCTCCACATCATATATAAACCATCACCCAACTTTCGTGATTGATTTTGTTTTCTGCAACTTGTTTTTCTTTAGAAGTGCACCTGATTACTTTTTAATCGATCCTCTCAGGGGAGAAGTTCTAAGGCTCCCGAAGACTAAGGATGCTATTCGCGGGGTACCGGTGTTCGGTATGGGATTTGATAGTATAACCAACACCATCAAGATTCTTAATTTTGCCTACAATAGTACAACAGACAAGATGCGAGCCCAAGTTCTTGTACTGGGAAAAAACTCATGGCGAGAGATACCCTCAAGTCCTCCTTGTTATTTATCTGGTTCCTTTCCCCCAAAGAATGCTTGTGCATACGGAGACATGCACTGGTTGGTTAACATGCCCTCGTCCATTCGTGGTAAATCTGCATGTTCTATAATGTCTTTCGACTTCAAGAGAGAAGAGTTTTGTTTGACTCATCCCATATTACAAAGCTCAAACGAGCACTCACGCTCGTCGTTTAACCTCCACTTGCTTACTCTGAGAGGTTCTCTTGCCCTGGTGGATACTTCATTGTCAAAAGGTACGACTACGAAAATTGAGATATGGTTGATGAATGATTATGAAAAGAAACAATGGACCTGCGATTACAGCTTGAATATTGACATGCTTGATTTTCGTATGGAGTTGGGACTGTTTACTAAGGTCACTTGTGGTGTTTGGGAGCATGGCATATTTTTCCAGAATTTTGATGTAGTCCCAGCATTCTTCTTGGACTTAAGATGTGATTCGAATTCCGTGAATATCATGAGATGTACGAGTGGGAGAAACACCAAAATTGTGAGCTGTACTGGGGGTTTGATACGCTTGAAAAACTATCAAAGTTTGGTCGACACCGAACAAGGTAGTAGAAGTACTCATGAAAGTTATTTCAATTTTTATCCAAAAAAAGTTATTGCAATTTGATTGAAGAAGAAGCACAGGGCTTTACCTTGTTTCAAGGGTACAGGCTACGGGTATCAAAGAAGGTATCAGAGACATTGCACACATGAGCTTTAGCTTTAGAGTAGTCTTACGTACAGAGGGCAAATAATAACAAGTGATTCACGTAGGGTAGCACCCTTATTACACTTTTCTCGCTAATTCATCATCAACCTATAGTCATAAATGACTATGGACAATTACTCTAAGGAAAAGGAAAATAACAAAACCTATAATCTATGGGGAACATAAATTATAGTAGTCATGTTCACTTAATCATTGACTGACCAAGAGATTCATAGTCAGTCACCATTATATATTCATATTTAAATCCAATGATAGAGAGAATTATTTTTAAGTAGAGTTGTTTTGTTTTAAACTCTTAAATGTAAATCTAATGGTGACTGACCATGAATCTCTTGGTCAGTCATTGACCATGTAAACACTACTGTAAATCATAAGGTCATTATTCTAAGCACAAAACAACATAATTAAAAGGCGCGCAATCCCAGGCCCAAAGAACACCCAAGCCTACTGAAGCCCAAATGGTCAGACCAAATAATATTTGTTTTTGTTTACAGTATGATGTTTTTTGTTTTTCTTCTGAATAAAAAGAGTATGATGCTTTTTGTTTTGTGGTTTTAAGGATGTTGAATTTCCTTAAACGACGAACCTACAATCCTACATTGATTTGCTCCATTGCTTTCCATTACTTTGATGCTCAATTGATAATTGGAAGTGGGCTTACAAATATCAAATATCATCTTCCAAAATAATGACATGTTCTTTAATATATTGTATTGAACTTATGATTGATTTGAAGATTTGAACAATCACCACCCTATGATCTATTGCAGTAGAATGATTGAGCTTACGTTGATATTGGTCCCCGAAGGATAAAATTTCATGTCTCAGTTACGAAAGCTACCTAGTAGGCTAGTACCAACTAAGAAAAAAAGGGTCCGAGTTTCACTAAATGTTTATCTGATACAAGTTTTTAGGTTTATCTCAAGAACTTAATGTTGATCAGGTTAATCAACTCAATAAGTCTCAAACTTTTAATGAGAGACATACACCTTAATAGATAACAAGATAGAATTTTACATTTATATTTCTACTACTTGAGTCTTGATTATCACAACAAGCTCAAGTAACATTTGTATTCATGAAGGTAATAATCAGCACCAACTAGCTAGCTTGTGATGTTTCAAAGTGTGGTCTTTCTGGAAGCGTATCCGCTTGTCCAGCTAGATAGTTAGACTTGACATGTGCATACTGTTAACAAAAACATTGAACTGCATAAATTAACAACCTAGTTTAGAATGAACTCAGACCAGAAAAAGGAGGGTGTGTCCAATCACTCTAGTGCTCATTTTTGTAGATAGAGATGAAACACTGATTAGAATTTTTTTAGGTACCTACATGTATAGGATACCCTTTTTGTGGAATGATAAATGTATATGATACCCATATTTACTGATATGACAACAATTTTGTTGTTAATTAAGTAAATTGAGTCATAACTTGAGTAATTTAGTTCTATTAATGGTAATTACTCAATCTATAACTTTTTACAAGTTTATGAACAAATTGTTGTTGATATAGTAACTTTTTCTTTTTTTGATTAAAGGGAAACCCTCTATTTTATTTAATATAGAAGGAAAAAAAGTAGAGTACAGAGAGAGGAGGCCAGGGACCAAAACCTCCATAGAACAGAAAGGAAAAAAATACTGAAAAGGAAGAGAGCAGACAAAACGTTGGCACATATATATAGCTAGAAATGCAAAAGGATGCATTCAGACATATATAAATGAGCCATGCCCTCTCTATGCAGCAATCCTATAGATATTTGAATGATGGGCACACCAGCAAGATCAGATAGATTAACAAAAAGCCTCCAGTACACGACCACTTCATTTGATATACCAATAGCATCAACCTCAGCTAGCAGATACAGAAGTTTGATAATCCCTGCAGGTTGTGAACAAAAGCAGCAGAGGCACAAGGAGGGCAGGAGTCCCACCAGTAATGACCTTCATGATCAACTCCAAAGTTAGCCAAACAATCGGCCACTTGGTTCGCTTCTCGATAGATATGTGAAAATCTGATACACATGGAAGAGAGAAGGACACAACAATTTATCCAAGCAATCTTTAAACGCCAAGGGATCGAGCACTCTTTGTTGGCAAGAAAATGAATCACTATTGCCAAATCACACTCGATCCAGAGAGAGTTCCATCCCTTCCTTGCTGCCATTGAGACTGCATGAATAATTGCTTGAAGCTCCGCTTCAAGGGCAGTAGCAATACCCATGGAGCCAGCAAAACAACCCATACAATTACCCAAGTGATCTCGGAAAATACCACCAAAGCCTGCCAACCCCGGTGCCCCACGAGCAGCACCATCAGTATTAACCTTTACTTGAAAAGCACTAGGAGCATGCCAAAGGACTTCACGAATTTGATGTGATCTCGAGGCTCTACCATTGATTCCAAGAGCACTAAAAATACAAAGCTCCCCTCCTGAATTATGCATAGTTCCCAAACCCCAAGAATCAGTCTCTCGAATTTGTAACTTGATGGAGTGAATCAAACAATCTGGCGTTGAATGACGGTCACGAAACCGAATGGAGTTTCTAGCATCCCAAATGGAGTAGAAGCCAGCCCCCATCATACTACCCCACCAAAGTAATTGCAATTGCGTACCAAAACCATGTTGTAGTGGATATGAGAAGAAAACATGTATATCCAGGAAGTGGTTGTTAACTCCAAACAGAGATAGAATTGCACACCAAACCCTCAAAGAGAAAGAGCACTCAAAGAAAAGGTGGTGACTATTCTCAACAGATGCATGACAAAGAGAGCACATTGATGCAAAAGAAAACCGCTGCACCAAAATATCATCTGTCAAAAGTTTACCATGAAGAAATTTCCATAAAGTAATTGAGTTACAAGGCTGAAAGCACTGCCGCCAAACCCATCTATCCCAAGGAACACTTGCTTGCTTACTTCTCTTGAACTCATAAGCTATAGATAAAGATAAACTCCCCTCCAACGAATCCAACCAAACAAGCTTGTCATCAGTATCATAAGAAGGAAGCTGAATAGCCAAAATTTTTGACCAAAGTGCAGCAAGCTCAGCATTAAGATTGGTAGAGCAAAACCATGAGCCATTCAAAATGAAATCAGACACTTTCCCACATAGCGACTTACCAAGCTGATGCTCAATACCCAATTTATCAATAATTGAACCATTGAGCCAATTACCATGCCAAAAATCAATTGAGCGACCATTCCCCACTACCCATTTAGAGTTGTACAAAATATCTATGAACATGGGTCGCATTCCAGGCCATATAGATGACCTTTTATAATAAGAACATGGCTGACCTGAGCGTTGCAAGAAACGAGCAGAAAAGAATGCAGCCGCAATTGTAGACTTTGTTAAGAAATCCCAAAACTTCTTCAAGAGGAAAGCTTGATTAAGAGCCATAATATTTCGAACACCAAGACCCCCTTCCTTCAACGGAGCACAACATTTTTTCCAAGCAACAGGGTAATAAGCTCTACATGACACGTTACCTGTCCAGATAAAATTTCGAATCCAGTTACGAACTTGTTGTAAGACAGTCTTAGGCCAAGCATAAATTGCGAAACTATGAGAGAGCATGCTAATCACCACAGAATTGACCAGAGTTACTCTTCCTGCCATAGAGAGAGAGTTCCCCTTCCAATTAGACATTGCATTACGAATTCGATCAACCAATACTTGGAAGTAGACACGCTTAGGACGACCCACAAAAATTGGCACTCCCAGGTACACGAAAGGAAACTTCCCCATTGGAACACCCAACCAAGAATAAATAAGAGCACGACGATGAACAGCTGACTTGCCCAAGTAAACATGAGATTTGCTCTTATTCACTAACTGCCCGGAGTTGAGTCCATACTTCTCAAAGAAACCCATAAGGTTCACTAAGCTTCTTTTATCTCCCTTACAAAAAACCATTATATCGTCAACGAATAACACATGAGAAGGGACTTTCACAGCCTGAGAAGATGAAATATTATGTATACGACCCATATCAACCAAACGCAATATCCCACGGCTAAGAACCTCTTCAGCAAGACAAAACAGAAGCGGAGACAAAGGATCACCTTGCCGAACCCCACCACTACAACAAAAAAAACCCACTGGAGAGCCATTAAAAAGAATAGAAAGCCAAGCTGAAGACAAAATAGAACTAATCCACTCTACAAATGTTGCATGAAAGCCAAAAGCTGTAAGAACCCTTCGAAGGAAGCCCCAATTTAGAGTGTCAAAGGCCTTAGCAACATCAAACTTGATAGCAACGTTCCCTCCGCGACATTTAGTATCCAACAGGTTGACACATTCTGAAGTAAAAAAGGTGCAATCAGAGATTTGCCTACCTTTTAGAAGGCAAAATGATTAGGCAATATAATCCTTGATGCAATATGAGCCAAACGATCTGCTAGGATACGAGTAATAATCTTAAAAGAAAAATTAGTCATGGCAATAGGCCGAAATTGGGTGATAACATCTGCCTCCTGGACCTTCAGAATGAGCGCCACAAAGCTGGAATTTAGATTAGGCAAAATATAACTGTCTGAAAGAAAGAATTAACGGCACGAATCACATCCAAACTAACAACATCCCAGCATGCTTGAAAAAAATGACCAGTGTAACCATCTGGACCAGGGGCACTATCCGCATTCATGGAAAAAACTACATTCTTAAATTCATCAGCAGTAGGAATGGCAAGTAAAGAGTCATTTTCTGAACTTGAAACCATTGAAGGGATAATGTTCTCAACCAAACCTGTATCACGAATATTCCCGTCATCCATAAAAGCGGATGTGAAATGATCAACTACATGGCTCCGCAAATGTTAACATCATCCACCAAGTCATTCCCAATGCGAAGAGATGTGATAAATGAACGTGCTCTACGAATTTTGCCAAAGTATGAAAGTAGCTTGTGTTTCTATCGCCTTCCTTGACCCATCTCACTCTAGCCTTATCAGCCCAGCACTTTTCCTGAATTGATAAAGCATTTGTCAAAGCATCATGAGCTAAAAGTTCCTCAACATGGTGCGCTTTAGTAAGCCCTTCAAGAGATATGGCCAATTGGATTTTCTCAAGAACCGCTCTTGCATTATCCACATTTGTATGAATATTGCCGAAGACATTAACATTCCAGACCTTCAAAATTGGTTTTAAAAGCTTGAGCTTCCTTTGCAGAACAAACATAGGACATCCACATACCTCAAAGGATTGCCATGCCTCCTGAACACATTTAATAAAATCTAAATGCCCCAGCCAAATCTTCTGAAACCGGAAGGGAATCGGGCCCTCGACCATTAGTCCATGTAAATGGTGACCCTTTAAGAACCACTTGAGTCAAATTACACACATCCACCATATTATGAAAATCATCACAGGAAACCCGAGTCGGCAGCCTACCACCCGTCTTTTCATGAGCTCCAAAAATTGCATTAAAATCACCAACTAGCAATATAGGACCCAAGAAGCTTGTATTAATCTGCTCAATTACTGACCATAAAGGCCGGCGTGCTACACTTGATGTTGCCGCATAAACAAATACCACACCATGAGCAATACCACTAACCAAGAACTGCACAAACAGATGCTGACTAGAGGAAGATATCACAGTAGGAGCTGATATATTTGCTGAATGGAAAACCCAAATATTAGGAAATAACTGACCTCTATATTTGTTGATATAGTAACTTTGTTCAATTATATGTAAATATATAAATGTGGTAAATTCGTTGTCAATATTGTAAATTTGGTTTAAATAAATAGTAATTTTTGTCCATTTAGTGGTAAATAAGGGTATGAGATACATGTAGGTACCATACGACCCCTTAATTTAGATGCCAAAATGGGGTTGGTATTTGTTTTAGAAAACAGCTTTGCTATCATACTTCAACAGTTCCCCAAACAACTATATTAGTACACTGATATTGTTTTTGATGTGGCCTTGCATCTGATTCTTTCTAGCTTGTGCACAGAAATCAAATAGAGATATCAATAAAGCTATTCTCTACATGTTTGATTCACCAAACTCAAAACTCCACCAAATGAAGCTGCTTGATAGAATAAAGAAAAAGCACACATGCACACAATCAAAAGCAAGCTAAGCAAGCCTCTTCTTGATTTGGAAGAATAATCAGCTGCTATTAAGTAGAGAGATCAAGTTCACATCCTGTACTCTTTAGGGCTTCTCCCGTTTCTAGGACTTCACTTCCCATGAGTCAGGATCATCTCTACCAAAATGTCCATAACCAGCTGTCTTTCTTCAATACCTTCCGCTCTTGAGGTCTAAGTTGATGGCAATCATTCCAGGCCTATAATTTTAGAATCTCCTTGTCTGGAATCTTCCAGTATTATAAGTGTCAACAAACACCGATTATGGCTCAGGTACACCAATTGCATATGAGACCTGCACTATTCACCTTCTTGCGTGTCCATTAGCTACAATGCTCTTAGCAGCCTGCCTAACGATGTAGGCACCACTCCTGTCTACCTTGGTAGGATCCTTGCCGGAGAAGGCACCACAGCCATGCGCCCCCCAACCACCAAAGGTGTCGATGATGATCTTTCGGCCAGTTAGACCTGCATCACCGTGCCGTCCACCAATAATCACAAATCGACCTGAAGGGTAGAGAAGGAAAATGATATTCCAGCCGTTTACTCACGACACCATCAGGTGACAACCAAGGGCAGGTGCCATTTTTCCGAACTTCAGTGAGACGTGCACCAAGCTGAGTAGCAGGCTTAGAGGCATAAGCTCAGAAGTCTCATCAGTGGCATAACCAAACATGTGACCCTGGTCTCCTGCACCAAATTCCTGAGGCCATATGCACGCCCTGAGCTATATCGATCAGGGCTCTGTTGCTTGTTATTATGCTGGAACTTATACATACTGAAAACAAATGCTGACAGAAGTTGCGGCCAGCCCTCTCAGAGATGGTACATGTTCCCCACTCGTGGTTGAAGCCAACTGAGAATTTATTGGTTGTATTTGAAGAATGGGGTGGTGATCCGAGTAAGATTGCTGGTAGCAAGAAGTTGAGTTTCAGTTTCCGGAGGAGACCCAGCAGACTTGAAAGATTACAACAATCATGAAATCTCTGTCTATACATATATAGGAATACTACACATATAGAAGGAACTTACCTGATTTAGTGAAGAGGGTAGACTGAGTAGTCGATGTTGTTATATATGATATACTGTATCTCATTCTTATTATTATCAATATCTATCAATTATAGCATAATAATCATCCCATTTTGGGTGGGAACAGCCCATGTAAATCGGGAAGAGGGTGAGGTGCTTATTCCTTTGTTCTAATTAGTCGGCAGAGGTTGAAGTACCTAACTATCACAAGTTCACAACCATAAAATTAAGGTTTATGTCACAACTCACAAACCCAAAAAAGAACAAGTCTCATTACCACCCTATTACCAACTTTGATTTAACAAATGACCCAATGCCACCAACTATACCTCTCTCTCTCTCCTGCTATTCTCTTGCAATTTATCTCTCACTTTAGCTATCCTTTGTTAGTTGGTAATCAATTATCTTGATCACATTCTCTTCATTTTTCTGAAAAATTTGGATTTAGACATAGATAACAGGTTGGTATTGAAGTTGCATTTGGGGGATGGAAGGATTGGATACCCTGATTCAGAGATTGCTGGAAGGAAAGGTCAATAGAGGCAAAAGGATTCCTCTAGTAGAGACCGAAGTTCGCCAGCTTTGCATCACTGCTAAAGAAGTCTTTCTCAGGCAGCCTCTTCTTCTTGAATTGGCAGCTCCCATCAATGTTTGTGGTATGCATTTATCTGCTGTATCTTATATTTCTCATCAAGGTCTTTCTGCAAGCATTTTTGCATCAAATTAGTTGTACTTGTACAAACAAATGGATCAGATCTCCTTGTTTCTCATATCCATTTCTCCAGTTTCTGTAAATTGCCAATCTGTATACTCATGCATGTAAAGTTGTTATAAATGTCTGCATTTTCAGTTACATTTTAAATCGGATATTTTCCTTGTGCCTCAAGGTACCAAAATTTCTTGATGTCAGCATTGCTAAAGATTGAAATCTCATTATTCCCATGACCAGATTTGAGTTTCAGCTGATGCATAAACATAATAGCCTTTGGCCCTTTGTCCAATTAGGCTGTGAAGTTAAATGAGAAAGAACTATGCTCATTTCTTCTATAATGGAGGCAGAGATCACATATCTTGTTGATTTTGAGAATCAGATACAGTTCTGACCATAATATTTGGAATTTGGATGTGCAGGTGATATACATGGTCAATATCATGATCTCTTGCGTCTTTTTGAGTTAGGCGGATTTCCGCCTGATGCAAATTACGTGTTTCTTGGAGACTATGTAGACAGAGGAAAACAGAGCATAGAGACAATATGCCTTCTCCTTGCTTACAAGATCAAATATCCAGACAACTTTTTCCTCCTCCGGGGGAACCACGAATGTGCTTCCATCAACAGAATCTATGGATTCTATGACGAATGCAAGCGTCGGTTCAGCGTCCGGCTATGGAAAGTCTTCACAGAATGCTTTAATTGTTTGCCTGTCGCCGCGGTCATTGATGACAAGATCTTCTGCATGCATGGTGGCCTATCTCCTGAGTTGGAGAGCTTGGATAAGCTCAGAGCTATACAGAGGCCGGTTGATGTGCCGGACCAGGGACTATTATGTGACATTCTTTGGTCTGATCCAGATAGAGACATTAAAGGGTGGGGTGAGAATGATAGGGGTGTTTCGTATACTTTTGGACCTGATAGGGTAGCTGAGTTCTTGATGAAACATGATATGGATCTCATATGCCGGGCACACCAGGTCTTCCTCTTACAGTTTCTTCTTCTTATTGCCTTCTTTGCTTATGCATAATCCTATTCCCATTATCTTGCCCCTAGTACAGCCTCTTTAGAGACATTTCTATAATCACTTTGCCCCGCAGAAAACACAGAATTCCAAGCTCTTTCATGGCACACAAAAGCACAACTAAACGCATTTACCTATGCATAAATTTTCCACTTAAAGTAAATAACAATACCTTCAAATTGGTACAAATATGTTCAAGTCTTCTTGAATTACAGTTGATCTATATGCCAGTAGTTTTGCATATGGGAATGTTGCAGGGAATAGTTTAAAAGTTCCTTTTTTATGCTAATTAAGTTTGATTTTAGATGACTATTGGCACATGATTGATCTTCATCTTTGAGGTGGCTAAATAGAACTTTTCTGGCCTTGGTTGACAGGTTGTTGAAGATGGTTACGAATTCTTTGCAGAAAGGCAGCTGGTTACCATATTCTCTGCACCAAACTATTGCGGAGAGTTCAACAATGCAGGTGCCTTAATGAGAGTGGATAAGAGTTTGCTTTGCTCATTTCAGCTAGTGAAACCTTGGAGAGGGAAAGGTGTAGAATATTGACTCTCGTGTTACCGGATTTGCGGTGGTGCATGATGAAGAAAAAGACATGTAAAAAACCAAGGAGTGCAAGCTTGTTCTGGGTAAAGCAGCATGATATGCCTTCCACTGTTTTTCCGGCTGCATATGATCCGACCTTTCAAGCAGCAAATTTCATTAGAAAAGCTGTATGTACATAAAGTTGTTAACCCTCATTTGTTAGGAACATGAATACCTTGTGTTCTCACAGTTCACAAGATTCAAGTAGTTACATATATATCAAAGCTCTCTTATCTTTTGTGAATGCGGTATCACTAGCTACTTAAGCTACTTAGCTAGGTTGGCAACAACAAACAACTCGAAACGGAAACGAAACATCGATTCGTTTTCTACTGAAACTATGACTTCTGCTAGTATGCAGTCCCGGCTCTTAGATGTCTTAAAAGAAATTTGAGATCCTCCAATGGCACCTAGTATCATAAAGTTTTAGCACCCCCGACTCTTCTAAATTCTATTGAAGTACATATAACAGGGACATCATGAACCTTTACCAACGACACGTAGACGGTAAAAGAGATAATTTCTAGTTTTCTCGTTAGAAACATTTGACAAATGATAAATGCCGCTTGTTTGTTTGATGCAAACTGAGGTACTTTGCCCGGTTACATTGCAAATCTTCTTGATGAACTACTAGAACTTCATCATCCCCTGCTCGTCCAAATAAATCAACCATTTTTCACTATTTGTCTAGTTAAAGTTTTGAGACAGATGATATCACGAGTTCTTGCAAGATTCTTGGATACTCGCAACAAAAGCACTTGAGTTGAACATTGAGCAAGCAGCCTGTATTACGAAAGAGAAGACATACATCCACAAGACCAGAACCCTAGATTGACAATTCAGAATCATATAATGTTACAAGGCAAGGGATCTAAAGGTATACAGGGAGCTTGAAGATTTCCCACATGCAGGCACTAAACTTCTATAATAAACTATTTCCCTAAACAGCAGCTTCATATCCCCAAAAGGCCAAGTAAAGATCTGACCTTCAGTTTGACCACACATGAACAAGACCATGCCTGTTTCCAGTATATATCTCATTGCGCTCTTCATCATAGAAAAGGGCAGTTATGTCTTCCAAGGCCTCAGCAACAGTGCTCCTCACCACAGATGAGTTTATCTGTTTTCTTGAGGTGCTAGAACTGCTGCTACACTCATCAACCTTGGGACCGGCATTGCTAGCATTTATTTTGGCTAGGCACTTTCCGGTTAAGATATTGCTCACATGAATAGAACCAGCTGCATCAAAGACCATATGTTAGATACATCCGTATAAGTTATAACATCAAGCTTATTCATCAAAAGCCAATAGATCAACGACATATGCCTTGCCTCTTAGAAGAGATTGGAACATTCAAAGATAGATAGCATCTACAACTTGTGATGCCTGAGAATGGCTATGATTAACTTCTGGTCTATCAGTGTGTGTGTACAAAAAGATGCACTCAAGCAGATGTGTAGGGTAAACAGGCACTTTTAACAATGATACACCGCACTTCTATGCCATTTGAGAAAACTAAATGTACTTGCCGATTTCAGGTTTCACCTAATAATGTGTATATGTCAAAAGCAAGAATGACAGCAAAGAGAACAAAACTAACGCTGTCCTGACTCCAACAAATTTGATGTGAACCAATGTTAAAGTTCACATCAAAATTCCATTATACTAGTCAGAACTACAGAAACTAAGATGATAACTGACTGTGTCAAGGCAGTTGTTCCGAGTCCAAATAACTATGCAACCTGTAGTTATATAATCTAAAAGCAACTGAAAAGTATTACCATTTGGTTCCGACCAATGGTCATCAGAATCAGCCTTGCAGTACGATATGATCAAATCTTGATCACTTGTTATATAAATGTTATTGGTATTGCAGTCAGGATGCCACAACAAGTGATCCTCGAATGAAGTTACAAGTTCTCCACGAAAGTTCCAGACAGCTACAGTCCTATTTCTGAATGTCAGAAATAGCTGGTTCTCATACAGAAAGATAAATGCTGATGGAGTCATGAACTCGGCTCTGTTAACTTCCATCTGCTCCGCATTTCGCACCTAATAATAAATTATAAGTTATTTTCACATTCATGAATAATCAGGTGGCAAGAGAATTTCCGCTAAAGGCTATGGTTCACTTACATCAAGAATCTGAAGATTCTCATTTTCTTGCTTAACGAGAAGCTTTTCGTTGAATTGTTCTATGAAATCCACCTTCTTGTTTCGATGAAGCAGATGATTGAAGTCTTTGAGAACTGTGCCGTCTTCTATTGACAGAATCTTCAATGGAACATGGCTACTAGCTCTATTGTAAATCAGTAGCATGATACCTGGACTGTTACAAACAATATAAATATGGGTAAAGTGAATACAGAAATCCTAAGAGCATAGGCAACAGACATTTATATGCAACCATTAGGAGCTAACTTCCGAAGCGAAGAATAAGTATTTTAAAAAAGACATTTGGAGGTGGGAGAGAGATACCTGATCTTGATTTCTTGTACATTTTTGTCTGATATAGAGTAAAGCATGGTATAATTTTTAAGGTCAAACACCTTATATATACTGGCCCAAGACCAAAAACCAAAAGCAAAATGTGTTAGTGTCCAAATGGAGTTGATGATCGTATATTTGAACAACAGAACATGACAAATGAAAATATACCTATCTTGTGCAGAGTATGTTAAGACCTTGCCATTAACATCATCAAACTCTACAAACCCAGGCCACTTCAAGGACTCGGACTCAAAAAGAGCAAAACCAGCATCTGGCTGGCCCCTCCTTATATACCTATAAATAATAGACAATAGCTGAATAAAATATAGATAACATGTGGAGGAATTGAAAAAACCAAGCATATATATTAGATAAGACTACCCACTCAATCCTTGTAGATCTGCATTTCAAAGAGCTGAAGTTGTCCGAAGCATAGACTGAAACTGTGATGAGCGAATCATTGTTCTTGTTATAGAACAAGCTTCGGATGACTTCATCAGGACTAACATTTAAGAAACAGATCCTCTGATTTGTATCTGCAGTAAGTATAGCCAACAAAAGATATAAGTAATAACACAAAATGTAGGCCTGATTAAAAAAAAAATTGTTCTTTGATTAACTGAATTATGTTTACATTCCACTTTCGCACCACAACTGAGATGTTACAGTTGGTTCTTGCCTAAAAAGATTATTTCATATATATCAATTTGTCCCTGATCCTGCCTCTACTTTTCTGGTCAATTTAGATGATGTTCAATGTTCTGCCACTTAAGTTTTGTATCTCTTCCTCCAACTGTAGGATTAATCATTAAATGAATGCCTGCCAAAAGACTGACTGATTTAACTGGAATAATGGTTACTTTGGAAGATGCACAGAGACACACATATGAGTATACAGATATCTTGATGTAACTCCAATAAAACGGGTACATGCCAGGAAACCAGCCATGTTCAAAGTCTATTGGCTCATTCAAATTTGGCCCTGGATCATGTACAACTTCATCATATACAGATATAATACTCCGCATTTGTTATAACATTGATCACAGGATAGTTAGGCAGGTTACCTCTGCTAAAAGCTGCACATACACCAGAGTGTGCAAGAGCGAAGACTATGTCACGTGCTGCAACTATCTCAATGACCTTTGTCCTCTTCAACAAAAAAGGCAATTTGGGGGTCGAATGACCCTTGGGATCATGAGTATCATATTCCTCCTGAAGCAGAATGAATTAAAAGATGTCAGAAAAAAGAAATCAGCACGACATTCATGGCATCCCATTGATTACGAATAACAAACAAAGCTAGACTATCCCGAATATCAACTTTACTGTTTTGACCATAAACAGAAAGACATTGAGTCATGATTTAATCTTTCAATACTCCGTAAAACACGGAACAATTAATGATAATAATTTCCCACAGGATCCTGAATGAAGAAACCTTAGTAGAATGTATAATCACAAGATCTTCAGTGCCAACTTGAGCAGGATCTAAAAGAGCCCCTAGGTAACGAAACTGTATATAAACTAGGGTGATAACCATAACTACTGTGTCAGAAACAGAAAATCAAAACATTTCCAAAACTTTCAAGATACAGGACACGTGAAAGCAAGTTTTACCCTAAAGCAGAAAATAATTTCCTTAATTCACAGCATAACATTGATCGGATTCCTTGATTATATTTGTCAGGTAAAGCTAAGGATCATCATGAATGACAAATTTAGTTTTTGATCATAACAGGAAAACTGAAAAAGGCCGAGTCATAATTTGAGCATCTAATGCTCCATAATAAACGGAATACTGGATTAAAAATTGTCTTTAATACAATGTTTTCCCATAGTTAAGACTTGAGAGCAACTTTAGTAGGTTGTGAAAAAGACCACAGGGTCTTCTTCAAGTCCAGCTTCACCATTACCTAGAGGACACAAACCCTAGGTAACAAAACAGTATATAAATCAGGGTGATCACCATGACAGCCGTGTCTGAAACAGCAAACCAAACAACACTCTATTCAAAACAGCTTTCAAGCTGCAGGGTGTTCAGCCAAAGCAAACTTTACCCTAAAGCCGAATTCAAAATTTTTCATGCACAATGAACAATAGATAAAACTAAAACACAGCTAGCTCAATGGTTTACAGTTCTTTACTCCAAATCTCCAATCATACCAATTCGATAATAATTATCACAATGAGGCCCAGGAACCCTAGAGTGAAAATTGAAGGTAAATAATTGAAATTGAGCCGAATTTCTCAACTGGGTAAAAGTAAAATAGTGAAATTGAGATGAAGAAACAAACAAACCATCAAGTGCATGTTGCGGAATCTCTCTTGGGCATTGCTCATCCCAAAAGCTCGATCACGCTTGGAAGAAATCTCACGCCTCTGAAGCTTCTTAACGCTGTTGACGAACCCATCCCCGGCGGCCCTCTTCTTCTTCGCCAACACTCGCCGGCCGGAGCACGGCCGAGGACTCGCCGATATCCTCCTCCCCACTTCCATTCTCAACTCTCCGATTTCATACAACCCCAAACAAAGAAAAAAAACTAAAACCCTTTTGAGATCAGAGCAAGGGCCCCAAAACCCAGAATCGGGAGACGATTCCAACTGTGATTTTGGGGTTGAAATTTGTAAGGAGAAGAAGAAAAGAGTAGTGTTCTCTTGGGAGAAAGAGAGAGAGAGAGAGAGAGAGAGAGAGAAATTGGTGTATATAAAATTACTGGGAATAGAAAATGATATATGATGAATGGAATGAAATATTTTATATATAAAGAGGTGAAAAGCTAGGAATGGTAATAATATATATCGGGTTCAGAGTCCAGATACATAATGTTTTGATTAATTAAATTTCTATTTGTAATTTCATGAATTTTTTTGAAATTGACCCGCCAATCCGCCATTGCCAACTCAAAAATTTCCACTCATATATTTCCGTTGGTACTTTCTTTTGTCATTTTGAATACAAGAAGGTATATAATGGAAATAGTGTGGGATGGTGGTGTTGATGAAGTTTAGATCAATAAAGGTTTTGGTGAAAGAACTAGATAGAGAGTTGGAGACTGTCAGTTCAAGAATCGTGTAAACAGTATAGGAATTATAGAGTAATTTGTGATGGAATAGTTGTAATGACACGATAATCTTGTGTTGGTATGGTGATCTATTGATTTATAAGAAGTCATATTGAGTTAATATGTAGAGTTGTTTTGTTCGGATTATGCTCATCTTATTAGTAATACTCATATGATATAGCTGCAGTATTGTAGCTTGTAACAGTTGTAATTGTCAGTGTGGTGGTGTCAGTTGTAATTGTCAGTATTATTTGTGAGTTTTACACTTTTGCTCAATGAAATTAGCGACTAAACACTTAATTCATTGTTATATGGAAAACAATAAACACAATTACTTATTTCTGGCTATTTGTGGCTTTACTATGGTAGTCTGTAAAACTAACAAATTTCCTCTTTTGTTCTAATCTTCAGACACTCAAAATTTTGTTTTCCTAAACAATACATCTCCCTTCAGTAAAAATATATAACTGATATATCACCAAGTCATCAGTCTTGTTTTTCCACATTACTTAGACAAATAAAGGTACACATTATGGAGCTGCATGTAAACCCTTATTTGCTTCTAAAACAAATTTCGAAAAATAAATTCCAACTCCTCCCATCCCAAACACGAAACCCTAAGTACAGTGAGTGAGCTTAATCCCATGGCCATATGGCAAATTTCTCTCTTTAATTACTCTCAAATGCACACACCATGGAGGATATCAAAATGGAACTCAAGGAGCAAGTTAAGAATCGAAGTTGGAAATGAAACGATGAAAATGAAAGCCAGCCTGAGTTTTATATAAGAGAGATTCATGCATGTTGGTTGCTAAGTTCACATGAGCAAACTATCATTTCTAACGAGCAACAAGAGCACATCATCAGTTAATTGTCATGATTGAGGAACTATGCATGGCAAATGCATTAGTTCAGCAACTGATCTGATCCCTTACGTTTTCTCTAATTTTGCACTTCTCAATTTCCAATTAATCGCATACTGCTCCATTACTCTTAGCTTTTATCTTCCTTTGTTATACTGAAGTATATCATATATTCGACCTCAAGTTATTGGCAGCATTGGACATTGTTCATTGTTGGATTGAAACTGTTATCCTATGTAGACAGTTTTGAGGTTAGATAGTGTTATTGTTTGTACGCAAAGAAGGATACTATCTTTCGATGAATTCTTTGTTTACTTTTATGATTAAGTTAAGATCATACGTACTTCCAGGCAACATCGTTATATTACTAAATCATAATATAAATTTCACAATTGCTTATTAGATGCTGCTTTTTTAATTAAACAACCGAAAAATGGCCAAAGCTTGGCTACCATAAGGACTTGAATTTCTAGGTTAGTACATAGTGTATGATAATTAGCTCCTTTTCATTTCTATATTCAATAGATTGTTGACTTCTATTCTCATAATAAACAACCCAGTTTTGTTTATCATTACAAGAGTAAAAAATACAATACTAGTTCAACAAACTTTTCTGTTGAGCTCTAAACATAAATTTCCAACTCCTCCCATCCCAAACATATGCAGCGCACTCCCCCAATTGATATCAACTTAATTCACCCACACTCGTACTTTCCATCTCTCTCTCTATCTCACTCGGACAATTGTAGATCTTAGCAAGTTAACAAGCGCATGAAAATATCAGGATGAGAGTGAGCTAGTGAGTTATATATGAGAGCTTCAATGCTTCATACATGTTTAGCTGCTCAATTAACATCTCTTACAACAGCCCATTTGACTGACATGATCGTCTTTATAGGAAACAAGCATGGGAACTACATGTGTCCTAGCACCTATCTGATCCTTCAACCTTATACAGAATTTTCACACAAAATGGTCTTCCCTGTGATTCATTTTCCAATGGACTTACCAAATCATGAAAATATTTGCCATTCTATGAACTCATGAAGCAAACCAAAAGGAAAATAAGCATGTAAATAGTCGAAGGCTAAGTTACACTGCAGTCAGATTACTGGTTTCCAAATTCCTTTGTTAGCTGGTTCTACCATTCCTGAGTATCTAAGCTATACTGCCTGTAACATCAAGATAGCAGGCAAACAAACCATCCACAACTAACGACACATCTTTCTACCCTATCCCTCATTCAATTAAAACCACTAAAGTCTACATCTTAAAGTAATAAGTTTGAACTCAAAATTCAGTTCAATGCATTTACCAGTTCTGCAGCGGACCCTATGGCAGAAGCACCACCTCTTTCAAGAAGAGAAAGGGCCAACTCACATTCATGCCACCCCCATAATCCACCGGCCAATTTCCTCAGTGTCTCCACCTTCACATCTTTAATCCATGTTGGAGCAAACTTTACCATTAATCCCACCAGACAAGAAACATAAGATTTCCATGTAGCAGGATCACAACCAAGTGATATGTTTCCCTCTAAAACCCCTGCCAGAAAGTCCATATGAATTCCAATAATGCTGGCTCTTCTAGAGATTGCCCATGCTGGCAGCTTGTCTGCAAAGCCCCATTCTATTGAACCAACCAGAATCACCAGATATGCCATCACGTACCCCTCCATCACACGCGATACAGAACTTGCCTGGCCGAGCTTCTCTTCCTTTGGTGAGAGTAACCAGGTTGGAATGGTTTCATGGTACAATTCTTGGACCAGCCCGACACCACCTGCAACACATAAGAGACATGCACCAAGTGTTGCTGCCTCCTTTGCCTTAGAAATAGCCAGAGACAGTGATGCTTGGGTAGAATTCAAGCGAGCGGAGTCTGTGCTTGCCCATTTAGAGGCTAATTTCAAAGCATACTCTGCTACAAGCTCTACAATCACAGTATTAACATATTGGACAACCAGTATTGTCCTGCAAGAGCGAAGGTATAGAAACCCAGGTGCTACAGAAGGACGGGCACTACAGCCTGTGATAGTATAGCCCAAAAGACCACTCACGCTGCTTTCGCTGGACAACAAAGAGGTTGATGTGTGGTGGGATCCAAAAAAGGAGGAAAAGCAACTTCTTAGGAGCTGGGCAACAGCATCTTTGTTTTGTTTAAATACAGAGCGAGAACATGATACCACAATGAAATGATGCCAGCGGCGTACCTTCTGAGCCCACAAACAGCCAACAATAGGCATGCTAGGCCAAGGGCAACCTGATGCACAGTTCTCCAAGGCTAGCCCAGCAACAGCATGAATGTATTCAACACTCCTCTCAAGTTTAAAAGTAATGGTCAAACTCACAAGAACAGCTAGCGGAAGGGGAAGCATTACAGTTGAAATCTCTGCAAGGCAGCAACAAGTTTTTAAGACATTCTTAAGTTAAAATTACATAATGAACATTCAACCAATCATAATGATAACTGGTAATTGACAGAACACTAGCACACATAGATACATACACACACACGAATGCGTATTAACATCTATACTAACAAGAAGTTGACAGTTGAAAGTTGAAAGTTGAAACATAATCTCCCTAAAATCCTCACTACTGGAGAATATTAATTCTCAAATTGCTTTCCCTTCCTCCCTCAAAAATGAATTTACGTGTGAGGCACAGAGTATCTTTTATACATATATTTAAGAATTTTACTCAAATATGACACAAAAGAACTCAATAAGTTCATTATACTTTTCAGGCATCACCGAGCGCTAGGCTTTAGGAGTGTGTATAGATTATCTAAACATTTAATCAGCTGTTAAGTTTTAGATACTTAGAGCTTTAAAAAAAAACATTTTTACTTTTCATTTTCTTCTCTAACTGTATGACTTGAACATACTCGTGACATGCGTGCGTGCAGCTAGAACTATAGGATAAAATTGTCCGGAGAATCCTAGCTATAATATGAAGACAAATAGAATAGATTGAAATGAAATGGTAGTACTACCAGTGAAACAGCTTGGAACACTGACACCAACAGACTCAAGTATTTCTTTTATTTCAGACTCGACTGATTTGAGAATCACTGCTGGACTAGGCCAATCTGTTCCATTCATAGGGACTGGTTTCCATATACCACGAGTGACTTCTGCAGAGAAGTAACTGATAATAGTAGCAAGAGAAGCAGGTAGAAATTCAACTAGGTCTCTCAAGCCTGCAAGCATTTAATTTGAAGGCCCATGAGAAGAAATTGATGAATAAAACCGAAAAGAAGTTAAGTTCAAAACGATACAGAACCAGAAGTTTCTTAAGTACCACTAGGATGGATGAACAATCTATAAGAGAGAAAGAACAAATAATGAGAATGGACCAAGTGTAGTAGCAAGATGGCATCCAACTAACCAGTGGTTAAGTCCCGAGATGAAAGCCTGCCATGGGCACACGCAGTTAAAATAGCCTCAAGAACAAAAGGAATGGCTTCCAACACATTCCATGCAGGAAGCATCGGTCTCTGATTCACATCCTCCCCAACATCAGCAGGGGAGCCACTAAAGCTGCCGCTTGATAGTGCAGGAGAATTACTTGATGGGGCTCCAGTTCTAGTCATTTTCCAGTAGATCATACTCAAAATTTTATTAGCAACTTCATGAACAGGATTTCCACTGGAGAGACCAGAAAGTGTTGAAGCTACACAAGATTTGTTTTGACTGTACCAGGCTTTTAGTTTTGGATATGAATCAATGTACATTGGTTTTTCAGATGCTGATTCATATTGATGAGCACTGTTGTTTGTATCATTCCAGGCAGAGGCAACATGGCTATTGCGCAATATCAAAAGATACTCCAAAGTCAGCTCACCTCCTACAGCTCCTCCTCTCTCTGCAACGTATTGCTCAAGAGGTGGTCTATAGAATTTCCATAGACGAAGAAGGAAAAGAAATGCCAGAGAAAAAACCATGTGAATGGAGGACTCATCATCCATGCTTGACTTGTTATTTGATGAAGGCTTAAGTGACCCAAGGTCCTCACATAGTGGAATTAAAGAGCCTGCCACCTGGGGGACCTGTAATATACAAAAGATTTTTGAATGCAGAAGAATATCAACCAAAATCATATATTCCTTAACAGAAACTTTAAGGCGGTACCATAGATACAGCATGGAATTAATTCACTCACCACACCATGCAATGAAAGTACATGAACTGTATCAATAGTGGAAGCTCCAAAAAGGATAGCACTCAGCATTGACATATGATCAATTAAGTGACTCGGTCCAGTATAATTGGGAGGTACAGGAGGAGAAAGAAGCTTAACCATAAAGTGCACCACATGTTCCTGAAATAACCATTGTAGATGTAAGAGGTCATAGAATATGAGAATAGCCAGTATTACTAAATAATTGTTCAACCTGAATGTTCCATCCACTTCTTAGGGATGCACCACACAGGATCTTTGCAGCTGCTGACTTCTCCTCTTGTGACCCATTTAGTGCAATATGATATAACTTCTCAATCTCTTCCAAACTTGAACAGGAGATAAAAGAAAGAAAGAAAACTTATCAGCTAAATTCAGCTAAGATTAGCTAGTCTTGCAATTGAAATTCAGATATTATGCATAATACCTTGAAGCTGGGGTCATCATAAGAGTGTTTATAAGGGAATCCCTCAACGGTGCTCCTTCCATGAATGTTGACCATGGGGACTTTTGAACCGGCGCTGTACTTGATGGTGAGATCATGGATGCAGACACATATCCAGGCCAAAAATATGCTGATGTGTCAATTAAATTTCTTGCAATGCAAGCTTCCACAATAAGGTGCCTCATGTCACCACCTGAAAGCAGAAGTTAATTAATTGCAAACCTATGACAGAAAGCACCCCAAGCAAATTGATTAGACGGTAAACAGATCCATGTGTATATGCTTCTT
Organism: Fragaria vesca subsp. vesca; assembly: GCF_000184155.1. NCBI lineage: Eukaryota > Viridiplantae > Streptophyta > Magnoliopsida > Rosales > Rosaceae > Fragaria > Fragaria vesca. The sequence goes on from NC_020496.1 coordinate 6,268,829, forward strand.
CTTCTTTTAATGAGACTCTCTGAAATCAAATGGATAGATCAAAATCATAATGTGTGGTGAGAACACAAGTAGACAGAACATTTCCAAAATATACCTGCTGTTATACAAGTATTACCACAGCTGCCTCCACCTGATGCATCCTTTTCATTGTTGGAATTATGTATAAAGCGAGCTGCTTTTGTTGCTGCACTATTTGCTGAATCAGAGACTGATGAAGGAGGGCATAGGAGGCCAGAGAAGTTCCCAAGGATTTTTAGAGAAGAAATTAGTCCATGTTTCCTTGAGGTACTTGCTTTGCTATTCATTTCATGTCCATCTCCATTTTCCACATTCCTGGAAGCTGTATCTTTAAGAGATGAGGAATTCAAGTTGGCCTCGTCCTCCAAAACGTTAGCAATTGCCAAGGGGACAATAGACAAAAGGACACAGAGACGTGACTCAAGATGTGGTATAGGGCCCTCAAGGGGATCACGTTCCTGAAAACAAATATCAAAGATGAAAGTAAATATGTATTTAGTTTTCTCTTCCTTGTTAAAGATATTTCAAATGGACTAGTCTCAACTCGTTGCACTAGCCGAAGAGCTGAGAGCCAGAGTGCTAGGAAGGTTTCTTGCCAGCTAGCCTGGTTAATTACTTGGAGCATCAAAATTCCTTCTGCAGTTAGGTCAGTGGAGTTAGGGATTCATTTGATATGAGAGATTTCTTAAAAGCTTGTTTTGCATACCTTTACAATCAAACATGCAGAAATTAAAATTATATTAGATATTCATATGAGACTTTTCAAGAGGATTTACCTGCAAGTATATTAATAGCTGATTTAATAGAAAGCTGTTTTCCATCCATTGCATTCTCCATGTATATATCTAAAGGCACCCAACAAGTAGAAGGACCATATCCAGAATTACAGTGGAATGTTGGCTTCTGAGATCCAATATCAAGAAGCACTCCAACGAGTTGGCGCTTATTCAACTGGTATTCAAAGCCAGAGACTCTCTGTATATTGCCTGACAATCTTGCCAATAGTTGCACTGGAGAATTCAAATCTGAGGATGGCAGTTGACGAGCTTCAAGAAACAGTAACCTCTGCAGGAGGCCATTGAACTTTTCAGGCCTATGAATACCATTCAATCACAAAACAATATGCTATCAGTCTCAGAGTGCAGCACTTACTACAGTATGAAGTTATGTGTGTTGCCACAGCAATGCAACATATTTATAATACGATTCTCACGCAAATGTGGTTAATCATAAAACAGACAAAGAATGGAAGTCATCAAGAATGGAAAACATACATATTCAAGTGAACAAGGCGAAGCAGAACCATAGCTTTTCTGCTTTCTGTTAGGTTTCCCAGCACCTCCATGGCCAAAAAAGAATTCATTGTCGTAATCCTCTCCTGATGTTCGTTACTTCTAAAATTCTCATTTCTTATAGAATCTGTCTCACCATCATGGTCGCTTGAACCTCCAAAAGCTAATCTTGGTCTCTTTCGAGATGTCATCTTCAAACCCCAATCATCCAAGGTGCTATCAACCAAGCTGATTATGGTACTCAAAAAGAACAAGACCAGTGCATGTCCATACTCCACAACAGGAACCTTGTATGTCTCAGAAAGTTGAAGAGCTAGATTAACCGATTTTGCTATCCTGCAACGTAGAAAAGCAAAGGCCCTTGAGCAATTCATTGAATAGATTTAAGTGCAAAACCAATGCTAGCAATGTATACATTCCTTTAGCACTGCATTTCGGCTCTCGTTATGAAACAAGACTAAACCATTACACTAATCATGGAATCTCATCAACTAAGTTTGTAAATCTAACAGCAAAACTGCAAAAATACTACAGCGTATCATTCAATTGATTGAATGCATAACCCATGCCAGCATTCTAAAGATCGAAACTTTTCCACTGAGTACTTCAGCAATTCATTCAATGCAAAACCCATGCTAGCAATGCCTGAATTCCTTCTGCAAGCATTTCAACTAATGCTAAGAACCAACACTATACCCACATGCACCAAAGATGAAAACTTCCAATTGAGACCATACCACATTTAATAATCACAACTAAAGACTCAAACTTTTGCAAAGGAAATTAGCAAACTCACTTTTGTTTGGGCCCATCTCCAGCAATTGAACCAAATGAAAATGCATACCGCCGCAAAAGCTCAAGAAACAGCCTATAAGCTTCTGGCTGAGATCGCCGTTGAGGAATCACCCTGTAAAATATAGAGAATGTATAATTAAGCACAAATTGCACAAGAAGAAATGGAAGACTAATATATACATGATATTTTTATATAGAGAGAGAGAGGTGTGAACCTGGAAGAGAGGAGAGAGAGGACATGAAGAGGAGAGAGGAGACCAGAGGAGAGACAAAAGTCGATAAACTTCCAGAGACAAGGCTTGTTGTGCCGGAAACAGAGTTGGGTCACGACAACCTCCGCCAACTCAATGCTGGGCGCTGCCTCCACACATTGGCCCAATTCCATGGCCCAAATCACCGGACTCTCCTCCTTTTCCTTCCCCTTCGCCTCCGCCGCCGTCACCAGCTCCACCACCCGCCTCTCCAATTCGACCATACTCCCCATTGTGGGCCCCCACAGTCCCTAGTTCCCAACTCTACAGAAAAAAACACACAATTTCAATGTGAACAAAGTTTGTTGTGATATGTGACTCTTATTTGTTTTGGTAACGCAAAAGCAGTGGGGAGCACCAACCAGGCCTACTCTGTAACTCTCTCACTCACTCTCCATTCAATTCAAACGGTTGGATTTTGGTATGAAAGATGTGACAGTGTTTACCGGTCAACACCGCCATTGTTGCTTACAATAGAAGTTGGACCACTTTGCTGCTGCACCCTGGGACCTAACTACTATGCTAACCATAAATGTGTAGATAACTAGATATATGGCTCAACTACTATCAAAAATTTGAGCAAAAGCTTCATCATGGATGACGGAAGATCTTGATCAGGTGTTGTGTTCTGCGGCTGTAATTTGCTTCTATATTATGATGTGGATTGTGCTCAAAATTGCCTTATCTATCGTACAATGAAAAAGTATCACTAAAAAGTTCGCAACAAACTACAGTACTGCTCAGGCCATATAAGCTAGCCCTAGTGCTAAGTACATTACCATGAACAAATTGAATACAATGTTATCGTTTACTTGTTCGTAACTTAACATGAAGTGATGAAACAGATCGATTCCTCGAGTAAATATTCAAAGCTGAGCTGAGCTCAAATAATCTCATGGGCATTCCTGTAGTAGCGGTTGACATAGTGACACCTATTCTCTATCATAGGAGTGTCTGGTGTTTGTACTGGGTAGATCTTGTAAAGCTTCTTGTTCCCATAATAGGTTGCAGCTTCCTCATAATTTGGATTCTCCATTCTCTTCTTCCTCGCGTCCATCATCTTCCTCTTAGATTTCTTCACTTCCTCCTTCAAAATCTCCATGAATTCCTCCTTCTCATCCGGACTCAACTCCTCTTCCTCAATAAGGTTATCAGTGTACGTCTCAACTTCATCGACTTCCCAATTGAATTCACAATTCAGCGGCGGTTGAGGCTCCCGTGGGAAGAAAAATTCCACATCAGCATCACGCTCCTTCTCCTCTTCGACCTTCGGATTCATTATATAAGGCACACAGTATTGAAACTTCATCAAACGCTCCACTTTCATCTGCTTCAAGCTTGTCTTTCTCTGTGTACATCCCATCACAAAAATCTGAGGCAAATTCGACTTGGCCAGAGGAATGTAGGGCATCCAATCCATCTTCATGTGCTTCAGAGGAACTATCTCCTCTTCTCTCTGCACCGCATTGATCGCAATCTCCATCGACGGCGGCCGAGGAGCCACGACCGCAGCCAATGTCGGAAGCAACTCAGGCAGCGCCGTCGACGCAGTCTCCGTAGCGGCAAAGATATAGACTTTGTTGGTGGGTCCAATCCCGTAAAACTTCCCGCCCTCTTCAAATTCCTTCTCCAGATTCCTGAAATCCCAGTTGTATTTGTAGACCGAGTCCAGCCGATCCCACTCGGTCCCTACAAGGAATGCAGCCTTCCATAGATCCTGAAGGTTACGCTGCTCTTCTACATACTGAGGCGGCGGAGAGGCCTTGACGCGCTTGGTGCGTCTGGTGGTGGCCTCCTCCGTCGCCGCCGGCAGAGTTTTTCTCTTGGATACTTTGCTCATTGTTAGGATCGAGAGAGAGAATTAGGGTTTGGTGTGCGTTTTTTTGGTTTTGGCTAATGGAGAAGAAGGTTAGAATTTATATTGGTGATCAGTATAACAACGGTTAGGACGTGAAAACTAAGCTAGTGTAACTATGGTTCGGACGTGAAAACGAAGCTAGTATATATAACAAAGGTTTAGGACGTGAAAACGAGGCAATTACTTCCAAAGCTTTGTTAGGACGCGACTATAACAATTGTTACCTTCAGTTAATAGGAAAATATGACAATCCTGATCAAAGTTGAACTAGGTAAGATATCTCTTATAAGGAGCTTAGAACGACCTAAATATAATGACTTCTAAAGCTAGCAACGATCGTTGAAAAGGTTCATTCATTGAGTTTAGAATCTTGAGTTTAACACACTCCCAGTTGTTAATTTGAGTTAGGGATCGGAAAAGCTTCGTTATAAGCTTCTAGCTCCGTAGAGGAATCACCCTATCATACATTATACAGGGAGAGAGATGTCTGAACCTGGAAGAGAAGCGAGAACGGTCAAGAAATTTCCAGAGATCGACAATTAGGTTTGTTGTGCTGGAAACAGAGTTGGATCGTCACTACAGCCTCGTCCAAGTCCATCATACTGTCCATGCTAACCACTGCCCCTCCACACATTCTCCTCCACCTTTGCCGTCGTCACAAGCTCCACCACCCGCTGCTCCGATTCGATTTGACACTCGATCCCCTATTCCTAGACTCGATCCTTGTCCTACTCTATAAACACAATTTCTATGATCTACGAAGAAAGTTGGTGTGATATGTGACTCTAATCTTTGTACACAAAGAAGTGGAAGCTAGCTAGCATCGACTCGATCCATTCATTTTAAATGGTTGGATTTCGGTACAAGAGATGATTAGCTTGTGTCGGTAGTCTTTACCGGTCAACATTGCCATTGATGCGTACGATAAAATTTGGCCACTTTGCGCCGCACCTCATTGCGTTCAAGGCTTCGAACCTAACAACGTTTACTAACCATAACTACGTGTGTGTAGATATGGCTCAACTAGAATTAGTGACTTATCAAAAAGGAGATGACACATCAAACTATGCAATGAAGTATATACTTAGTCAAGATTACAATAGTTTGCAGCCTTTACACAGCTCAAGCCTTATTGAACTAAATTCTTTTATGAATTGAGTGTAGCCGAAGAACAACCTCGCTAACACTCTAATTTATTAAAAATGAAAAGATGAATACCAACGGAGGAGGACCGTCTATTGAACTAAGTATTGTATGGAGTAGTTCGACTTAAACATCGATATCGGTGCATTGTGGATGTCTTCCTTTTGTGATTTTGACTGAGAGCATCTTATCATACTGGGTTTCAGTTATTCAACCTCTTTCATGTTTCTAAGCTAATTAATCCTAGTGCTTATATATGTATTACCATTAAAGATTTTAATTATACATGGTATTCTAGTCTCTAAGCTACTGTATTTGTTTACTTGTTCATAACGAAACCACAGGTCCACAAGGAAAAACAAAAACAAACCACGAAGTTAATTGCCAAAACCATTTTCAAAGCTTAAACAAGAGAGACCCCGATGGCCTAACCACACAACTTAGAAAAACATTATGGTCGCTCTCCTACTACATAAAAAAGATAAATTCGGAGCAAAAATCTTATACACTATCTCATCGATCGTGACAAAAAAAAATTCTCGATCACACTTTTTTTCTACTTAAAAAAAAAAAAGAAAAAAAACGAACAGAAGAAGGTGAAGTGAGTACTTTTGCCCGCCCTTATCGGGGGGGGGGGGGGGGGGGGTTAGGGAGCATGTTTAGTGCTCGACCACGTACACTTCATCGCAGCAAACATTAACTCACCCACCACCTTAATGCACCGTTTGGTTGCAAGTCTCCACTACAAGGCTCTGGCTATATTTAAGTATTATGAAAACCATTACAACCTAATTAAGTAGGCTAGGGTTGTGTCTAATCGCTCTACGGCATAGTGCCTCCCAAATCCCTGACCCTAAACACTAGTGTGGCGTGTGGGGGCTCAAAACAAGTCGATCAAAGACTGAAGCATCCTCCTGCATCAAACCTTGCATCTCTATAAAGGCCATGTAGACATCCAAAATCTTTGTGCTCGAGAGTCATGACTAGTGAGCTAGAAAGTATCATGAAAGCCAACGGTGACGGCGGCAGTACTTCTGAGCCTCCTCATCGCTCTCGGAAGCGCAGAAACATCTGCCTTGCGGCGACCGCCGCCGTTGTCGTGACCGTTCTCATTCTGGTCATATTCTGTCTGACTGTGTTCAAAGCCAAGGACCCTGAAACGACGGAGAACTCGGTCGTTTTGAGGAACCTGCAAACCGACTTCAACATCAACAGAGCCACCGTCGACGTGAACATCACTCTCGATGTGGACATGACGGTGAAGAACCCTAACAAGTTGGGAATGAAGTACACCAACAGCACCGCGTTATTGAACTACAGGGGTGAGTTGGTGGGCCAGGCTCCAATCGTAGCCGGAGATATTTCCGCCGGTGAGACCAAGTCTATGGATGTTACACTTACCGTTATGGCAGACCGGTTTTTGGGGAAAACATCGGAGCTTTTACAGGATGTAATCGCCGGTAGCATTCCGTTCAACACTGTCACCAAAATTTCCGGCAAAGTCACTATATTGGGTATCTTCAAGGTTCATGTGGTATCCACCTCGTCATGCGATTTCAATGTCCATGTCGGAAGGAACACAGCCGGAGACCAAAAGTGTACGTACAAGACAAAATTGTAAATCTTTTTCTTGCTCTGGGTTTTATATATGCTTGTCTTCTTGTGCTAGCTAGCTTATGCACTGAAGTACCCTACTTCTAAGCCCTCATGCACGTTCTTCTGGGTTGAAATCCTTTTGGTTTTGATTGATTTGTAGAAATTCTCATAGTGGCAGATCGATAGACTAAGTAGATTAGTACTGATCGAGCTGTGTTTATATATAATCTATGTATCCTTGTATTTTTAAGTAATAATAATTGATACTATGAGACAGTTGATGTTTTATCAATATATGCATATTCTGTTATTTGAGAGATTGAGACACTGTCGATTGAAACTCTTCACTAATCTAGCATTGTTCGAGAATCTCTTTCACGATGATCTGTGAATGGTATTCTATTGAACACTAGAGTACTAGAGGCTGCAGAGACTTGTCTTCCTAAACAGTAATCTTGTAGCTAGATCAAGAAAATGAACGTACAAGAGATGTACCGATGTAACAAAAGTAACGTACCCTGTCGACTTCTCGGTTATCTTTTGGGAAATTGTTCCTCATCTATGCTAACATTGAGCTTAAGAAGGGACTTCTGTCTTTTGCACTTGGACTTTAGTTGATGAGATTTTGCACTGCTAATTTTCAATTTCATACCGTCTGTCATGACTCATGAAGTAAAGATTTTCGAATATGTTAAGTTGCTTGTATTGCTTCCAAAAAGAAAATATATGAAGTATATATAGAGCACAAACATTATGTCCAATCTTACTGTGACTTGATCAATCTACCATTCTTTGTTTCACAATTTTTCTGTCCACCAGCTCTTGTGATTTTCTAATTAAATTTTTGCGAAAAAGCTGTTGGAAGCACAAGTGGTGCAGATATCATATGGCAGCCACTAATTCACTGAGTGGAATTCATCATTGCTTCTTAATTTCTATTTCTTTCATCTGTTAGTAAGATTAGCAATTGTCTGTAGACACATCGGTACTTATTTTCTTCTCTGCTGCTTAAACATCAAAACCAATTCTAAGGATTGACTACAAATATTACTTCCCACAATTTGCTCTTGCTCTGTCTTTTCTCTGTCTCATATTCTGAACATGTTTGCTTGGGATTGCCTTAATTAATTTTGTTAAACTCAAGGTTTTGTGAGAACTTGCTGTTGTTTCTAGTTTGTACTTGTACTCATTTTAAATACATGTTTGTACAATCTGCTTCGCCATTTTAATTGCGCGGGGTTGACGGAAACCTAAGAATTATACAGTTTACTATGGTTTTTTTTTTTTTTCGATAGGATACAGTTTACTTTGTTCATATTAAACTATCTGCATTCCTTGTTCAGAAAATAATTTGTGCCCGGAGTTATATACATCATGCATTTAGTCAAGTCCTTATTAAAAGAAAGTCAAGGGCTGCACCTGCTGTGTGCTTTTGACTTATATCAGCTGCTACCAAGGCAACTATGAGATTGCTGCTCTTTCTTGCTTTATACTCTGCATGGATTCATGTGATCGATCTTCTCTCAATGCTTATTGTTCATATATTCATATCCAAATTAATGGGAAATTTAGGTATACTTTGTGTTACTATTTTTGTGTCAACTAGCTAGGAAATGATTTTGCCATATTATGTGAATGAGTAGTCTGGTTCAAAATTATCATACAGCTTTGGCAGAATTTTGACTGTAAAATGAAACATCTCGCACAGATATGTTTAAAAGATGCGGATTTATTAGTATGATTCAGCTAAGGTGATGAAGATCTTGAGAGATTCTTGGGAAACACACCATCTGTCTGGGAACATTCCGATGACTCCTGCTGTGTGCCATGGCAAGGAGTCAACTGCACAGATGCAAGGGTGACCGAATTGTAGTAACTGGTTTTTTTTTTTTTTTCCGATTAGAAAATACAATACAAAACATGATTACAAAGAAAAGCCTCTGCAACAACCACCACCGCACTGATCAAAACGGAAGGCAGAGTAGACTAAGGCTGGAAGCTGGGAGGACCAACACATTACATCATCAATATTATGTCTTACAAGAGCTAAAGAATCTGCCAAGAAATTCTCTTCTCTCCATACATGCTTAAAAAAACAGAGTTGAAGTTCCTGCAGAGATGATGGATATCAGCAACTAAGGATTTGATCCACCATGGGCATTGTGCTTTGCCAAGAAGAACATCCAGAAGAACTTTGGAGTCGCCTTCAATAAATACTGGTTGTGATGCAATGGTTGACAAGTGAATTAACCCTTGACGGAGAGCTTTAGCTACAGAAGAGAACACATCAGAGAACCCAAGATTGTGGAGACCGCAATGAGGGGGTGACCTAAATGGTTCCGAACTACAAAACCAGCTACTGCTCTGTGAGAGGGACGAACAGATCCATCAAAATTAAGTTTGACTACATTTGGAGGGGGAGGATTCCATTTGATGGTGATAGATGGGTCGAAACGTTTAGGGGGGGGAGGAGGATTGGCAACGAGATACTGTTGATATAAGACAGCAGCGCGATGGGTAACTTGGCTTGGGATAAAAGTGGAATTTCGGAAGATAACAGCATTTTGAGACTTTCAAATACTATGACAGAGGTTGAGAATTTTATCTAAGTTGGAAGGTTGGGATGAACGAATAGAGTTAAGCCAAGCTATAAAGGAAGAATTAGGGGATAAAAGTGGTAAGGGGAAATGGGAGAGGTTCCATACTTGCCTAGAGAGAGGGCACTGAACAAAAAGATGTTCAAGGGATTCCTATGTATTGTTACAAAGAGGGCAAGTACTAGGGATATCTAAAGAAAAGTAATGCAATCTTTGTCTAATTTTGAGTCGTTCACAAATTAATAACCAAGAGAAAAGTTTAACTTTTGGTGGCAGAGAAAGTTTCCACAAAGTGGTCAGTAGTTTTTTTTTATTTGTTTTTTTTATTAATAACTCACACACCCTACATATATTTGGTGAGGTTTGAACTCATGACCTCAAAGTTGTTAGTTAAACACCTTAACTAACCAAGTCACGGCTCATCTACAAAGATTATGAAAATTAGCAAAATGCAAATCAGCACCTGATTTGATAGAAAACTTGCCAAAACCAGTAAGGCCCCAAATAAATTCATATGACCTATTAATAATGGGAATGGTAGTAGAAGTAATAGCCTTTTAACGTATCATGATCTAGTAAATGAGTAATTGAAGAAAGATCCCAATTTCCATTGGAGATAAAATGAGCAACACTGAGGTCCAAATTTACCTAGATTTCAAATGGTCAGGACCTAGATTTAAGAGGGGAAATGGAAAACACCAATTAAATAACCAAAAATTAATATCTTCACCATTTCCTAAAATCCATCGCATTCCCTGCAAAAGAAGAGGTCTGGCATCAAGAATTCCCTTCCATGCTAGAGAGTTAGAAGCTTTCTTGGTAGCAGTAAACAAAGTTGACACACGAAAGTATTTACGAGTAACAATTTGAACCCACCAATTATTGGGTTGAGTAATGATTTTTCAAGCAAGTTTGCAAATAGCAACATTATTAAAGACAGTCACATATTGTACCCCTAAACCGTCATGAGTTTTAGGAGAACAAAATTGTAGTAACTGGTTCTACCTTTGGAATTTGATCTGATTGATCCCGGTAAGTGAAGGCTTGCTTCTTAGGCAAATGTTGTACTCAATTTGTCTCTTCAAATCGTCCAAGACATAGACATTTTTGACAAATCCACAATAAAATGTAGGTCAATGTGTTGATTGTAAATGAGAGTGTGTAAATTTACTCTCTAACATAATATATCACAAAGTACTCGGATATTTGTTTTAAAGAAGTAGAAACAAAACATTCCTTTAAAAGAGGCGATACCTAAAATTGTTTCCCCTCCGGAGTGATAGGTCACCCGGCCACCATAAGAAGTAGAAGCAAAAATGCAAATGCATAGCTCGTGAGTATCAAAGCCGTGTTGGGATGTCATTATGCGGTGTCGGCGTCTCTTTCTATCAAAGACTGTGCAAGCGTGTGAACTGTGAATCTGGGCTCACATGCTCTTATGCCCCAATATAGCAAATACTAAAACCTCACAACACTTCTTACTTTGCTTTGTGCCAAACCCCATGCTGCAATGTGTATGCCACGGATTGCTGCTCCATTCCTGGATTGTCACGCGGGCATGGGGCACAACCGTGCAACCTCCTTGTTACTCCTCTTCCTTTATGCTCGCCTCAAAATTCTTTAATCACCTCAGTAATAATATAAAAAATTACATATAAGTCACCGAAAACGCCTTTAGATTCGAGTATTGGCTTCAGAAACTTGCTCAAAACACAAAATGATCTGTTCCTAATTTTGTAGAAACGACTTCATGTGGGTGTGAATGTGTGACAAAAACTCCTATAATAAGAAATCGATTTTCTGGCTTGAAAAAATAGCAAACCTAGAGTAGTTGTCAGTTTAGAAAATGAGGTTATAGGCTTATAGCTGGCCTTTTAATTACGCAATAAATCACCATATGTCCATTTTTGATCCCCCAACCACCTTGAAAAAACTTTGGTCTATTTCAAGTATCGAACTTGGTTGTCCATATCCTACTCTAGACCTTACAAAACTCACTCTTCTCTCCCTTCACTTTCTTCAAACCTCTCTCTGCTTCCTTCAAACATTGATCGATCAACCATGACAGAAACTCCCACAGACAACAAACCCAACAAGCGAAATCGCCCATGTCTTATTGCCATAGGAGTTGTCCTGTTTCTGATCCTGTTGATGTTCATCATCTGCCTCATACTTGCCCTCACCGTTTTCAAGCCCAAACAGCCGAGAACCACCCTCGTCTCCGCCACCGTCGACGGCGTGGCTCCACTTGTCTCGTTCCCGGCGGTCAATATCAGGCTCAACATCTCCGTTGGTCTTGTTCTCCTCATAGAGAATAGGAACCACGCTAGCTTCAAACATGGGACAGGGAAGAGTTTACTGCTGTACAGAGGAGTTCAGGTTGGAGATGCTGATCTTTACCCTGGTGAGATTCCGGCGAGGGGTAATGGTACGATGTCGGCGAAGCTGACTATGCAGGCGGATCGGCTGGCGTCGGATATGAACAATTTGGTCACTGATGCATTAGGTGGTGAATTCGTCATTGAAGTAAAGTCGAGCGTTCCGGGGAGGATTACTTTCTTGGGGTTCATCAAGAAGCATGCAGTTGCTGTATCTGAATGCGAATTGACTGTTGGGGTTCCCAATTTTAAGATCAAGAATCAAGTTTGCAAAAACAAGACCAAGCTATGAGAAGAGGTTGAGTCTCATTGGGAGCTAATGAGATTGGTACATAGTAAAGTGTCTTCTGGGTTTGCACAAGGGTGTCAAGAAGAATATGAAAACAAAATTTTGGTTAAAATCCAAGAAGAAGATGAAGCTTATGCTAGCAAGAATGGATTTTCAGGGGAAAGGATCAACCTTTCACTGTGCCTTTGGGATTTAGTGATTAATATTTGACCATAGCATAGAGTTGTGATAGATATTTTGAAGCTTTTATCTTTATTGCTCTTTGTTTTCTGTAGATGAGAGTGAAGCAGAAACAGAGTTAGATGACTTGGATCCATCACTCATCCATGGAAAGAATAGAAAATAGATGGAAGTTGGAATACCAAGTCCAAAAGGAGAAGTTGTTGTTCTCATTATGTGTCATCTTGATTTGTCTTCAAGTACCCAGTTAACGTTATACAATCCGTTGTGTTTGTAAGCATATATGATATCACCAGGCATATGCCAACATGTGACAGACATCACTATCTACCAAACTTATCAAACACCCGTGAAGTGTTTGCTCACATCCTGAGAAGCTTATGTTATGCATCAGTTTTGTACGAACATATAAACCAGAAACTGAGGTGGAATAAAAGCAATCAATCTGTTTCTGCATTCTGGTTTCATGTTCACTGCTATTACACTAAACCAAACCGTAGTGCCAATTCTTTCAAACTGTGAGGATTAAAGGCTGAAATGAAATCTAGAAACATCTCAATTTGGCACTCAAGATCAGAACAGACCCAGCTTTATTCTTTCCTAGATTACCATTCCCCTTCCTCATTTTACTTGCTAGCAGCTAGCTAACACTTGGGTATCATGGTGAGGGAAGCCTCTTTTTTTCTTTTTCTTCTTTGGGGGTGGCCAGTATGTGACAGAGACATCACTGAACTCATCACCACCCAGAAACATTTCTACTCACAACCTGAGAAGTTTATGCAAGAGCCAAGTGTATTGCTTATAAACCAGAAAGGCAGAGTGCTGAAAGCAATCAGCTTCTGCGTTTCAGTTTCACTACCATAATCCACATAATTCTGAGGTTTAGATGCAAACATATACAGCTATACATCAGAACAATACGAGCACACACTCAAAGGAATTGCAAGTGCAGAACATAAACTACAGTCATTCAATATTGAAATCAGAAAAGCAAAAAGGAAAAAAAAATACCAAATCAGTATCCATAACTCTTGAAATTAACTAATCGGTTTCCATTTCATCTCAAAAGACTTGCTACAAGATGTCAAACTCTAAGAAAAACATGGAGAGACCAACAATATCAATGCTGGCAGCAACCAATTATAAATATACTTTTGAGAAGGAATACAACCGCTAGTAGCTACCAATGCTGAAATTTAAATAAAGCCTACTATTCTTAGCTGAAGCACAATAATTTCATCAACTACTATACACTGCTAGCACTACTGTATGATCTTGGTCAGAGAGAGAGAGGGGGGAAGAGAGAGATTAGCAAAAGATGCAGCTGTAGGAAAGAAGTACCAGTACTTCAGCATGTAACCGCATGAGTCAATTAAAATTCGAGCTTTCTGATTAAGCCCAAATCAATCTTCCTTGATTTCCCTACAGGCCTCAAGGGAGCACCGGGGCAGGTTTCAGCAATTCCATTTAATCGAGTTCCTGGAGGTGTTGTACAGTCATCACCACAGTCCCAATCCTTCCTTGCATGTTCACCAAGGACGCTGAGAGTCAGATCAGATACAATAGCTTCCAACAAACTTTCATACACAGCTTCAAACATGTCTTCATCAGAAAGGGACTCCACACTGTCGGTAGAAGTCTCATCATCCGAAGTTTGAACCAGAGAATCAAAACTCAGTTGACGAGCAACCACACTCCTCGCTTTGCTGACAAACTTCTTACACATAGGCGCCATTGCCAGCTTCTCTGGACCAGGGGCAAAGGGATCAAAAACTCCATCCTCAGGTGTCCGGGGACTCCCGGAGCTATCATCAGAAAGACCAAAAGGGTCATCCCCATCTCTGTTGGACCTGACAGTTAAAACTGACGGTTTCTTAAAAAATGTTGGTTGGGATTCCCCATTCTCTCTGTCAGCTTCAGGGGTAATAGGCCCTAATTCCACTTGTGGCTCAGCACCATCCTTTTGCAGCTCCCCAGCCTTGTCCAAATTTTCACAAGATTCTTTACATTCCAAAATATCATCGGCACAACCTCCAGAACCCATCAGTTCAATAAAGGGATATCACAGCAGCTGAAAATTGAAGCTTTATCAGTAATATTGTAATTTGGCAGCGAAATCATTCTCTTGTCTAAATTCAAACAGAAATCCAATCCAGATAACACACATGCCAAATAGTTCAACTTACATTAAAATTTGGGGATAAACACACGATTAATCAATGAAGGAGAATTCTAAACAGAGAAGACAATGCCCAGAAGATAAAATCCATATACTGAATCCAAATTACAATAAAAGAATAAACCTTTGAATTAAACCAATTAAATATTCAAGACTCCTCTAGCCAAATGGGAGAGAAAACAAACCAAGAAATGGAACAATAAACAAGAATTCATGAATAAGGAAAAACCAATAAATGAGAAAGAAAATTCACACAACCACAAAACCCGATTCAAACCCATGAAGCTTCTCCATTTCTGAACGAAACAAAGCTGAAACAGAGAAAACGAATTACCTGAGCGAGAGAGCAGAGTTGCAGAAGAACAAGAACAGTCCAGGCAACCGAAGCAGCCAAAGCTGAAGTCTTTTAAACTGCAAAAAAGGGTGCAAAAAGCGCGTTAGTTAACTAAAATCTGAAAGTGAAAGGTGGGTTCTTGTTGAACTAGAAAACCAAACAACGCAGAACTCACTGGGGTGTACTTGCTTTCCAGTTCGCTCCGTCTCTCTCTGCAACTTTGACACCAAAAAACAAAATAACTTATTTATACCACCTCCACCAATCAAGATCCGGATTCCGGGCCCACTACCTAGGCAACTCACTCCCCTAATTTCAATAAAACTAAAATAAATGAATAATAATTAGCAGATTATTAGCCAAACATGGAGCGAAATTTATTGTTTTTGCTATTTTTCGTTTAATGTTAGTTATATTCCTGCCATGTATTGATTAAGATTCTGTTCTCTATGTTATCCTGCTCATGACTCATGATGTATTCAAAGATGTAACATGAGAATTTGAGTTGGAACATATAATGATTTTCCATATAGAAATGTTGTCCATTTTGGTGAGAACATATGGCGGGAGAATTTCTTCCCTCCAAAATATATTTCCCTCCATATTTACCCGCCAATATCGTGTATGGAAAAAACTTCAAGTATTTTCCATATGAGAATGATATTTCCTATTATTAATTTTAATTAAATGTAATACATAATTACATATGCATAAAGGATATGATTTGTGGTTCTTCCTGCCCTCTAATCTTATCAAAATTAGATCATTAGACCTTATCTTGGGTACCAATTAGTTTGTTCTAATCTAGATGATTTTACAATTGAAGTTTTGGGGCATTGGGCTTCAGATATTTGTAAACAAAATAAAAATCTTTACATTCTTTATGGGCTATTTGTCCTCTAAATCAGCCCCTTCCCTTTGTTAATGTTTCATCTTTGTACTTAATGGCCTTACGGCTGCGCATTGCCTAGCCCATCAACATTAAAATCAAATTTAAATACCGAAATGTTGGAATCCAATGTGGCAATGGATTTAGAAAAAGAGGTGATTAGGGAGGATTTTATTTATTTTTTCAATAAATAAAAAGTCTGATTTAGTAGGTTAGAAATTTCGCACCAAATCAGTGTTGTAAACAGTCGAGTTGGTAAACATTGTGTGTTATAGGTTTTAGAACATTTCTGTGTTCTAGGCGTCCGTGCGCTTAGACAGTTGAGTTCTAGGTTGCCGCATAGTTGCCATTATGTGTTCATCCTTAAATCTCTTGAATGTTGCAAGCTAGGATACTTGCATCGATCGACAACTACGTGACCGTCGAACTCAATCTCTTCAATGTTATTCACGTATATTGAAGGAAATTGTACAACTATGAGATTTAGATGTATGATTACCTTTTATCTTCATCCTTCAAGAAATTTTCTCTAAACAAGTAATGAAAATATATTTCACGAAAATAGAATGACAAAGAGAAATGAGACATTCAACATTGAACCACATGTGATGCTTGCCGGGATTGAATGGGAACATGGGAAGAACATGATAGTATGTAGCCAATGGTACTTGGAAACGATTATGTCCCAACTCACATGGATCAATACATGAAACTCAGACCACACATAACATAAAGAAATATGTGTATCACTCACGATCGATCAGACTTAGTCTAGCTATTCTAGATCTCATATTTTTCCCAAGTCAACAACCAACGACTAGTAGTTTTTCCCTCGTTTTATTCCTCTTTCCTTCTCACGACCACCGACTTGTATATTGTTCTATTTGCTTGTTGATTACATGTATAAGTTGGTAACAGTAAAATATAGCTATAGGCATCTGGAATAACAAGAAATAGTCCAAAAAATAACAGTAAAATTAATTAAGACTCCCTCCGCCCGCCAAACGCGCCCAATCCCTTATATTATAGCAGCCATAATCGTCCCCCTAGCAGATAGCTAGAATCATCATCATTCGTTTCTTCTCTCTGAAACGCTGCTGCGTTCCTTAACCCTAGCTTCATCGCCATGGAAGCAGCAGCAGCAGCGCCTTCTTCAGCAGGAACGTCAAGTGAACGCACCCTCGCCAAGAGGCCCTCCGCCTCTTCCTCCTTTCGTCTCCGCTGCCCGAGTCTCAACTCTCTCCGCCTCCTCCGCATCTTTGACATTTTCGACAAGAACCGCGATGGCATGGTCAGCGTCGACGAGATCAACCAAGCCCTAAGACTCCTCGGCCTCGACGTCGAAGTCTCCGACCTCGAGGCCACCATAAAGACCTTCATCCAGCCCGGAAACGAAGGTCTTACGTACGATGACTTTGTAGGGCTACACCAGTCGCTTTATGATACGTTCTTCTTCGACGGTGATGACATTGAAAGCGCGGTGGAAGAGGCAGCGGCGTTGGTGGTGGCTGCGAGGGACGAGGAGGAAGCGAAGAAGTTGTTGCAGGAGGAGTCGGATCTAAGGGAGGCGTTCAAGGTGTTTGATGAAGACGGAGACGGGTTCATATCGGCAAAGGAGCTGCAGACGGTGCTTGGGAAGCTAGGGTTCCCGGAAGGGAATGAGATTGATAGAGTGGAGAGGATGATTACTTCCGTTGATCGGAACCACGACGGCCTTGTTGATTTGTTCGAGTTTAAGGACATGATGCGCAGTACCGTTCTTGTTCCTTCCTCTTGTTCCTAATTTCTTAAATCATATCCAGTCCGATCCACACTGTTGTTGGATTATATACATTATATATGCATGTCGATCATTTTTCGATGTTGTTGTTTTTGGAGAAATAGATTGTCATCAGTTTGTGATGGAATAAGTAAAGCAAACCTTCGTTTCTCTATTGAACTTTAGGGTCTCAAGCATACAAGTCTTGTAGATGCATATATCCATGACAGCTAGCTAGCTCCACATTCCTGGAATTTTTAACAGGGTACTGTAGAAGTTTAACATGCTAAAACACGTTTAATTCTATTTTCAAGTTAAGAAATACATTCATTCTTGTCGAGGACACATGTTTGAATCTGTAATCTAAGTTGGGGTTGTATTTCAGGGGAGATTTTATTTTATTTTGTTTGTCATATAATGAACTTGTACGTATTTTAGTATGGCCTCTTGCCCTCTTCTCTCGTCTTTTTTCTGGCCAAAACGTTAGTGTTGTTTTTTCTTGAGGAATTGGCCAACACGTTAATTAGTTGGCATTTCAATTCGTGATTTTATCTTTGAATAAGGAGATTTCCAGATAAAACGAAATGCGGTCGATAGTCTCTACAATTTGAATAGTTCAATTTGCTTGCCTGACTCTCTTGCATGCCTTTTATTTTTCTAGTCAATGGGCCGGATTTTAATAGACGCTCCACGTACAACATTGACTGTTCTTGATGATCAATAATCAGAGGGAGTGTTTCTGCCTACTTCAACCTGGATCAAAGTACACATTGACAGAATTAAGTTTAACAACGTACGTCTGGTAAAGATAAATTGTGTATACAGTGTAATGTGCGTAATTTCTAGCAATCTAGCTTAGAGTTGTTATTGGCTCTCAGGGCAAGTTAATCAATCTAGCTAGTCGATCTACATCTACGTACATAACATGTCCTCCATGGCTCCATCAATAAAATACTGATTAAATTTTAGATGTCAATTACATGTCCTCCATCTTCACATTTCTTGTATGATGCTCTGCAATACTGTAAGGCATTGGAGAGTAATCGTTGAAACTTAATAGCCTACCTCTTACTTGTATATATAGGGCATGTTTTGTTATAAAGATATGTTTGTTTTTTGTTTGTTTGTAAGGATGATAACTTTGGCATTCCATCTCTCGTCATACATTTATCTTAGTTTATCACTTTAATTTGGAGCGCGGTTGAAAAACCGAGTGTCAAAATCGATCATTCTCATTTTTAACCGAAGTTAGATAGAAATGTGTTAAAACTATCTAATTAATTGATACATTGTTTTAAGTTTAGGTACCTGTTGGTTCGATTAGACGTTTTCTAAGTTTGGATATCATTAATTTTGGTATGTAGAAGTACAAATAAAGCTGATAAATCCTCAAATCAAGAAGTTGATCACTCTTCATATTATCTAGTAGTTGGATTAGGTGAAATTTAGCTTAATTAAGACTGAAAATTGTTGGGTCCATTTCAATTTTAAGAGAACATTACATCATTACTTCAGTACACAATACGCATTTCCCAGGTGATCGACATCAAAAATCCCAGGTTTAGTGCACCTTTTACGCGTAAGCCCCACAGATTTTGCTTACTTGAAACGGAGACAGAATGTCCTATCTATTCGTTCACTTGCCTTACGTTGTTCACTTATTGATGCTGTTCAAAATTAAGGGACAAAATCCCTGAGTTTTGAGATTAATTGGAACATATTTAGGCTAGGTACGTAAGCAAGATCTATATCTAAAGTAAAAATGTAAAATACGATGTCATCGTTTTGGGGTTAGGGTTGAGGCCAATGGGATGACTCAAATTACGGATTACACTAACCAAAAATGGGCAGATTTGCTTTGCTGATGATGTTAACCAATTAGTCTCTTCTTCTTATCTCCATTCCAAGTTTCCAACATCTGGAAACTATGGAGGGCTGTCCTCATATGCCAATTAGCTTCTTGTTGTGTCACTGATTTCACTAACCACTACGTACCTGAGGTCATTTTGTTTCCATGCTCACTCGTGAGCAACAACACTAAAGTTTTCTGGAGGAATTCAAGGGCCAACAATAATAAAACTGCACTAAATCGATCATATCTTCCAATATATGTGAGCTAAGAGGATTCGATTCGTGCAATAATTATCTTAATTTTGATCACTTAGCCCTCAATTAAGCTCCCTACTTTGGACCACTTGGTGCTAATTTGTGGATTCAAGTTTGAAAACAATGTTATTATTTCTTTAAGTATTAATTGATTAACGAAGAAGGTCCAAATTGATGACCTATATATATAAAATGTGACCGGCTAGCTTGCTTGGACCAACCCTTTACTTGCAGTTTAGGACTAGGACTCTCCAACCTCCTCCCTCAAATTAACAATGGCTTAGCCCTACTCCATGCACATGCAAGCATATCCCTCTATATCTCTACTGGATCTCTATCTCTTCCTGATCTTATTCTTCACCATATGATCTATCTGTAGTTGCCAACACAGATAATAGTTATAATCATATAAATCTTCCATCGTTGCTTCGATATATAGAGAAATGGAAGGAATGAGTTACAGTACTCTGCGAGAACTGGGATGTGGAGGAAGCTTCTCCTTCAGCTGCTCCGACTCCGACTTGAACTTCTCCTCCGCGCTCTCCCATTTCACCGACGACGTCGGCGATGATGTTGTTGAAGCAGACGATAGTAGTGACGTCGACGATGAAGAATCATACATCGAAATAGCACTCGATCATCATCATCACCATCCTAAAGCAACTCATGAGGATTGTGATGGAGACAGGTCAGACCATGTCGATTACTTGCGCATATCTTTCTCGTCGACCTTTCCCTTCCCGGACTTCTCCAACCACACCAACCCTAATACTCAAGACGACACGAACATCGTCTCCGATACGACTACTGACCCAGCTGCAGTAGTAACGCAGGCAGCAGCATCTTCATCATCCACGCCAATATCAGCGTCGTCGTCCACCTCATTGGAAGACTTTGGGGGATCCAATCATGATGTTAGAACCAAAAGGTCGAAATTGCCGGCTGTCAACCGCATAGTCAATACTTTGTTCTTTAGTCTCTGGTCATCGTCCGACACCACCGCCAAGAAAGCTAGTGGTGCTGAGGAGCATTATAGTATTCGTCATCGCCAATCGCAAGTGGACAACGGTGACTTCGTACAGTCCAGGTATGTTGTTAATTTCTTGTTAATTTTTTGGCAAAACATATTATAGATCACCTCACATATACACTACTAGAGCCCCGTTCACCTGGTCAGTAGGTGACCAGAGATTATCTGGTTAACTGCCGTCAAATTTGCTCGATTTTGATCCAAGAGTTGAGACACATCAGAAGCTTTATTATTTCTGTCATTAGATCAAAATCGAGCAGATCCGATGGCAGTTGACCAAATAATCCCTGGTCACCTACTGACCAGGTGAACGGGGCTTTACACTACTAATGCCTGTTTTTACAAGTACCTTAGGTATATTGGAAAATCAGCTGTTATATTATTTACCACTAAACGAACTACTTAAAACAATGTGACATTTAAATAAAAGATACTCATTTCAATGGAGATTGAATCATTTGTTTGGTTGCATCTGCTTAGGAAAGTATCAAACATGAAAACCACAGTCAACGGCGGCATCATGAAGTTGATTTTCAAGTTTCGAGCTATGAATCTTGGAACTTTGGTAGCTTCATTTGTGAAACCCCGAAAAGTTGTTTGTCCTCCTGATCAAGAGTACTGTCATTTTAGTTACGGAGTACGCAAGAAAAAGAAATCAAAAGCTCAGTCGACTCTTCAACATCAGAAGCCCTTGGACAAATTCTTCGTACAAAAGGAGCAGCAGAAAAAACAAGTCAAGATGGACACTTCACGAGAGGTAGGAGGAGGAGGCGAGAAATCCAGAGTGTTGGAGAAAAACTTAAATGCATTTAGAGGGGTTTTAGAAGCTATAGGAAGTAGTATGAGCACAGGCGTTAACCGCAAAGAAAGAAGAACAAGGAGCTGCCCAAGTTCTATCAAGTCCTCCCCAATTCATAAAGAATTTGCAGGAGGTGATCAGAGTAAAATATTTGCAAGAGAAACCTCAATTCAAGCTGCAATTGCCCATTGTAAATTTTCATTGGAATAACCATCTTGATTTTGATTAGCTTTTGAATACCTCGTTTGGATTCTCTCAAAGGGCATCAACGACAATACAGCATGATTTAGAGAGAAATGGAGATTTGATTTTCTTTGTGTGTGTGTGTATCGAGTATTCGATTAAGTGTTGGCTTTTGTTTTTGTCTTCGAACAAGCTCCCAAAGGAGAGAACAGACACGGCTCCTTCTCATCAGCGTTCTAGGCAACGTTTCCATTCAAACAAAGCTACGAAATATAAAAAAACAAAACGCTCCCTCTTTGTTTTTGTTTCTTTTTTGTCAATAACAAAACGGTCACTCACTCTCACTCACTCTTATTACTTCAACAAAACAACAACAGTTTCCGCTTACAGTAGAAAATGAAAACAATCGTTCATGTGAGATTCCCTAGGCTAGTGGACGATATGACACAGGGAAATGCATGCAGTAATACTCACTGTATACACTTGTAAAACATGCATGCTAAGATGCATAGTTGTGACTTAATTACTTGTAAGAAAACATGCTTCATGCTTCATCTCTCACGTCATGGTCAGGTATATTTGAACGGTGGAGGAGCTTCAATTTCTAGCGCTGTGAGGCTATATATGAAACCCTGTTTGATCAGTGAAAGCGTAGTTT
The DNA here is from genome assembly GCF_000184155.1 of Fragaria vesca subsp. vesca. Classification (NCBI taxonomy): domain Eukaryota; kingdom Viridiplantae; phylum Streptophyta; class Magnoliopsida; order Rosales; family Rosaceae; genus Fragaria; species Fragaria vesca. Next base: position 6,291,163 of record NC_020496.1, read on the forward strand.
CTAAATTGTGAGTGCAGGTGCAAAAGTCGAGGACAACTGAAGTACGAGATGGCAGCAGTACTGTTGATATTCTGGACGGTTCTCTTCATTGTCACCGGGTGTGGCTCGAACCTAGAAGGATTCGATCAGCGCTGTGGAAGCAAGGCGTCAGATCGAGGTCCGCAGAGTTCATCTCTTTTCGGAAATATTTCCGAGATGGAGAAGATGCATTCCGGCCACCGCCAATATGACCGGGAAAGCATCGGAAGGTCGGAATTTGATGAAAGATTGGGCACCTTTACTACACCCAACTCTTCATAATTAAATGGGTAAAGGAGTATGGTACGTATGACATTATGTTATATGTTAGTCGAGAATGATTGACGATATATAATGTACTTGACTTGTTAAGTTGATCTCATGATCATTTCTATTGAATTAGATGCAGGCATGCAGTTTATAAATCTAGTAGTAAAGGGTATGAAAATCCAATATATATTGGCATATATCCTATAAGAGAGCTTAGATCATGCATAATGTTGATTACGCAGGTCCAGTATTCACGTACGCCACAGGCAGCCATCAATACCTCATTACCTTGTTATCAGCGATCCACATATAGTAAAGGAGATTAGAGTGCGCAACGCCACGGATTTGTGTAGACCAGCATATATGAATAAGAACTTCTACGCTTTAACAGGTGATAGCATTTTTCTCACCGACGGAGAAAAGTGGGCATACCAGAGGAAAGTTATCGCCCCTGAATTATACCATGACAAGGCTAAGGTACGTATGTACGTAAGGTACGTAATGAATTGTAATTAATTTAGTATGCAAGGGGGAAAATTGTCAATGAGAGATTTCACATACTGCAGTCTGCAGATATATGGTTACGATTAGAATTTTGGAAACTGAATCATTTAAATGAGAAGCTATTTATTCCATTATGTGAAGCACACACGTATTTATTTGCGTGACGACTAGTATTCTGATAACATATTAGTTGTTGCTGAGGTAAATTAACTAAACATGCCCATCAAGATGGTCTTTACAGGTATATATGTCCCATGGCAATTAGAAGTTTAGAACTAGAAAATAAGAGTAGACAAAGAGCAACCGATAAAAAGTTCTCTCTCTCGCCGCTCTCCAAAACCCTAGGAGAGGCATAAATAAATTTTCAGATCTTGCCTGTCCGGCTGTGCCTCGTTGCCGGCGACGGCCTCTAGCCTAGTTGGCGTACGCTGTGCATGGCCGGACGGGGTTTGATGGAAGAGTTCTCGGTTGGGAGATGATGTTCGGCTGACTCCTCTCTTTTCTTTTCAGCTGAAGGCTTTGTCTAGCCAGGGTTGTGGGTAGCGATCGGAGGTCACCTTGGACTTCTCAGGGACAAGACGAAGGCGAGTGGATCTCAGATTCAGGCGGGTTGGGTCCGATCATCTTGATCGGATTTTGTTTGCAGGTGACGAGAGAGACTTGATCTCTGCCTGGGTCCTCGAAGTTTTACGCGAGAGGTGACGGTCAGTGGCGGTCGGCGGTGTCGTGGTTAGTCGGCGTCTTGCTGCTGGTCCGACAAAGGGTGGAAGGGAAGGACAGTGGTGAGGAAGTTGTTGGGCCGGGAGAATTGGGCTTAGTTTAACTGATCAGTTTCATCAAGCTTGGGCTCTTGGTGTGCAGAAGTTGGGCTAGGGTCCCTATTGGGTTGTGGTTTAGTTTCCGTTTACTTTATTTTTAGTTTTTAGTTTAGACTAGACTACTCGCGGGTCTAGAGCATTTTTCTTAGTAATTGGTTTTGGTCATTAATTAGGTGCTTTGATGCTCTGGGGTAGCCCCCTCTGCGTAGGGTGGTCCTGGACGTGGTCAATAATGATAAGTTGTGGATTTGTCCCTTCCTTCTTATGTCTCGGTGGCTGATTCTCGTTTGCTATCACGGAAAATTTATCATAGTATTTCATCCCATGGTCTTCAGCATAGAGATTGCTTAGTGACTAATAGGTAGGTTTACTAGGTAGTTTCGCAGGATTGCCCTAGCGGGCAGATCAGGTTCATGTTGTTATACTTACTCTTAAGTTGTGATCAATAAAATATTAATGTTCTTGGATAAAAAAAAACTCTTAAGTTGTGATCAATAAAATATTAATGTTCTTGGATAAAAAAAAGAAGAAGGTCTTTACAGGATATGTTGGGTACAATGGTGAAATTTGCATCGTTAACTATTAAAGAAGGGATTAAAGAATGGGAGAGACGTATACAAGAAAACGAGTCGGGTGTTGCGGACATGAGAATTGATGAGGATTTGAGGACCATAGCGAGGCAAATCCTATGAGAGGCTATGTTTGATTGGTTTTACTCCGAAGTAGGCATCCATATTTTTGGGCATATTTCTAAAATGCGTGAAGTATTCGTTGCACCAAGTGTATTCGATGGGTTTTCAAATTTGAGGTTTGCAGTTCATAAGCTCTAGATATAGCGCTCTCTTATGTTACACGTACACATATGCATGTTGGTGTTACTCTCGTTGATGATTGTTCTATCTTTAGTTATTTGCCAATAAGATATTCAATTGAGTTCTACAGATTATTTCCAACACAGAAAAAAAATAAGTTGAGGAGTTTACAGAGAGAGGTGGATGATATGATACTTGAAAAAGTAAGGGATCGTTTGGTTGATATGCAACGGGACGACGCACCTAGAAAAGACCTATTACAAGCTATATTTAAGAGGGGATATAGTACCGAGTACCGACAGGACCGCCCAACTGGAAACAGATAGTTTTATCTTGGAAACTACTTAGAGTATGTACTTCGTAGGAGCTGAGAGCACTGCTACTGCATCAGCAAGGACGTTGATGTTTCGAATTCTATCATTGCACCCAGCATGGCAAGAGCGTATTCACGCTGAGATTGTTGAAGAACGAACCCAAAATATATGTATTTATGTATTAAATGGGTTATGAATCTCTAGTTCATCATAAACATATGACATGCATCATGCATCATAACTCACACAACTCATCTTATGTCATGTGAGAGAGACAACCATATGCCATATGTGTAGGATGCAACATAGTTTTAGGCCTCGTTATTTACACTTGTATAAACCAATGTACATGTTGTAAACCTCAATTCTCATCTTATGTCATGTTAAACTGCATCCACTCATTCACATTTAATACAATCTCCGCTAAAAAAATTACCCAATATTATATACTGTATATACGCTACATTCATTCCATATATACACTAAGGTGACTAAGCCACTCTTGCCTCCTTTACCCATTGATATATACTTGCATCTAAACTAAATTGGATTACTTGCACCTAAACTAAATTGGATGGTTGCTTCTAACTCAATCTTATTTGCATATGTTGGGCTTTGTAAATCAATGGTCAAACTGGCCATATATTAAGTCAACATGTAACAATCATCTTAAAAAAAGAAAAAATCAAAGAAAAATAACTCATTTACTCGTTCAATAGCATCAAACAATAAATTCCAAACAAGCTTTAACAAACATGAAACTAGCTAGGGGCCTTAATGTGCCAAAAAGGAACCATTATAAGGATCTTCACACCCAGATTGCATCATGACCCCAAAAATTAAGGGTCAGATGCTAATGAGTTCAAGCCTGAAAGATTTACAAATACAATCTACAACTTATGCTAGTATCCTGCTGCATATGCTCCATTAGGTGTTAGGAGTTTAGGACTTCAATTTGCCTTGGCCGAAATTTGGCTATGGCGGCTATGGCTTAAATAAAGATAGTACTTTTCCTACTCCTATCCACGTTCTCATTTTTCATTTCTTCAAATTATGAACATTGTCATGTCCTTAAAATGTCTCTCTCGCCTGGACATGGTATGAGGCTCCATGTTAATCCTTGCCAAACAAAAGTTAAGTAGATGGTTCAAAACTATATGGTTCAAAATAGAGGTTGGTTGTCTTTTGGTTTCCTTATTGGACAATACTTGTGTTCGGATTAGCATTTACATGTGCGTCCAAACTCTCATTTATTTACATACTTTTGTCGATGTAAATCATAATTTTAACAGTTCAAAATTTGAATTGACCTCCTCCTAAAAAAAAAAAAATTGAATTAACCTATAAAGATCACCTATGTAAAATTTCAATGTAAACAAACACCGTTTGCTTAGCCAATTGCATTAAACAAACCGACAATTCTGGTGAAAGTTAGTAGTCTCATGATCAGCCGTCTATTTGTTCGATACATTTGGTTGAGAAAACGATATTTGTTTACATCTTTATAGGTTAATTCAACTTTTCAACGGTTATGATTTATATTGGTAAAAATATGTAAATAAGAGAGTCCGGACGCACACATACATACTAGTTCGAATACAAGTATTTTCCTTCCTTATTTCTTTTAAGTAGTTTTGGTGTGATGTCACCTCTTTAGGTGTTTTCTTTTTATTTCTTTATTTGCCATAAAAAGTTTATGTCTTAGATGGAAGGTTCAATTTGGTCCAATAAAATTAGTCTTAATATAGCTAGATAAATCTCCATATATGTATAATGGGTGCTGCTATTTTCACCCTACAGACATATTTTCAACCCAAATTTTCCACTTTTATTCTTATAACTAAAATATTAATAATAAGTTTATTAGTTAAGTTGTTAAACACCCTAGAGTATCTTGGTGACAAAAACGCTCCACAAAACCCGGATATTGTAACTAGGGTTTTTTGGTTTTCCTCCCTCAGTCCAACGACGTGTCCATTGACGCCGTCGTCAGACGGGATTTCTCTTAGTATTGGAAGGTGCGAGGGTAGTTCTATGGCTCTCCAATGCGGTTCGATGAAGGAGATGGACGAAGCGATCACGTATGTGGGGAGATCCAATTCATGTTGGCCGGTTTTGAATGCGGCTCGGATTGATGATGCGTCTTTTTTGTCATAGTTGATGCGTTAACGACGTGGAGTGGTGGCACATGGATAGGAGTAGATCGGAGCTGGAGAGATCATGACTGCTTCGTTATGTTTGGATCGGTTTGACCCGATTTGGATTGCTTTGCTAGGGAGCAATTTGGGGAGGGATTGCTAGGAGGATGTGCGGCCTTTGTATGGCGTGTTACAGAGGTTGGATGGGTGCCGACAACAGTCTGACAACGGCGGTGGGGCGGAGTGAATATCCTACTGAGTTGGGCCAGCGTGTTGTTGGGTTGGATTTGCTTAATGGGCTTTGTCCTTCTTGTTTATGGGCTTGCTGGTTGGGTCTAGGTCCTACTCTTGGGCTTTATTTTCTATTTTTATATATTGGTGTTTTTGGTTAGGTTTCTGAGTTTTCTTGTTTTCGTTAGGTTTAATAAGTCCGTCCTCTTTTGAGCGAGGGTTGAGGTGTTTTGATTTGGTTGGTGCGCTACTTTGGTGGTGTCATTCTTGGGGATTATGTATATATATTTCAGTGATGTCTGATTGTCAACATGAGGGTGGATTGTCTTTGCACGTGGTTTGATGGTTTTTGGACACGGTGTTGAAGAAGGATAATTGGCTCGGTTTATTGTTGGTGACAAGGTTGTATTGTTACTCTCAGGCTTGGGTAGCTTGTGTCGAGCCTAAAATTTGGTTAGGGGTTGAGCTCTTTTGGCTCATGGATGTTGCTTTTAGTGATGGACCCGTAACTACGGATCTTGGTAGGAATGTGTGTTGTGGTGTAAGCATCACAACCGGTCATTCCAATATGATGTAGTGACGGACCATTAACTATAGATCTTGGTAGGAATGTGTGTTGTGGTGTAAGCATCACAACCGATCATTTCAATGTGCTGTAGTGACGGACCCGTAACTACAGATAAATAGGAATGTGTTGTGGTGTAAGCATCACAACTGGTCATTCCAATGTGTTGTAGTGACGGACCCGTAACTACGGATCTTGGTAGGAATGTGTGTTGTGGTGTAGGCATCACAATCGGTCATTCCAATGTGTTGTAATTTCTTTTGATTATTAATGAATTTTCTTCTCAAAAATAAAATAAAACATTAATAATAACATAAAATACATAGAAAACAAAAATTGAACAAAGAAAATAAATGAAAATAAACTAGATAAACTTCTTCTTTGCTTCTTATGCAGATCCTTCTTCCATCTTACGGCTTCACCAGTAATCTGAATCTCCTCTCTTTCTAATTAAATATTTTTCTCTCTAGAACCAATATCTCATTCTCCCTTCAATTTCATTTTGGTTTCTTCCAAAGAATATATTGTTAATATGTAATTTATTTTTTGAGATACATCTGTATTATGAATTTTTGGTCACAACTATTTCATTGGTTTTCTCAATCTTGAGTCTCGATCTCTTCCAAGTTATGTGAAATATTCTAGAGATTATTATCATTTTTTTAGTTTGGTTTGTCTTCCTAATTTGTGATGGAGAGATTATGCTATTTTTTTTTCAGTTTAGGTTTTCTTTTATTAGTTTTGCAGTTTTTATTCTCCTATTGAATTGTATTTAGGGTAAAACTGAAATATTAAGATTTGTAGGGTGAACTAAAAAAACTGTAGGGTGGAAATAGCCTCATCCATGTATAATTTATGGATTGAATGGGTTGTCATTCTTTGGTTCACCATAAACATGTGACTACATGACATGCATCATGCATCACAACTTAAACAACTCATCACACCTTATGTGTCATGTGAGAGAAGTCACTATATGCCATGTGTATAACATGCAATAGTTAGGCCTCATTATTTACACTTGTTTCAACCAGAATGCTTTTGTTGTAAAACTCAATACTCATCTTAGGTCATGTTAAATTATATCCACTCATTCACATTTTATACAGTATCTGCTAAATAAATTAGCCTAGATTACATACCATATATATGCAAACTACCTTCATCCAATATATACAGTACATCACTCTTGCCTCCTTTACCCATTTTCCATTGCTATAAGTTGTAATAGTTTGTGCATCACTTCTCCATTTCTGATTGATCCTCATCATCTCCTAGCAAGAGATCGAGCTAGCTATAGAGATGGAAGTGGATGCTCTACCGATATGGTGGTCTGTTTTGTTTATTGGTGTATCGAGCTTGGTAATGAAATTGCTTAACAAGTTTTGGTTCGAGCCTAGAAGGATTCGAACAGTGCTTTCGAAACAAGGGATTAGAGGACCACCGCCCACCTTCCTTTTAGGCAATGTCTCCGAGATGCAAAAGATTCAATCCGCCCTGATCAACAACACGCATGAAGCGTTGGATAGTCACCGCCATCTCAACCACAATTGGCTTCCTTTTGTATTTCCACATATTTATGAATGGGCAAAAGAGTACGGTAAGTTTAGCTTATGAAGAAATTCAAAGGAGAATTCATTTGATTTAGAATGATTGAGAAAATAAAGTATAAAGAAGATAGACATATCATTTACCAGTTTTACCTGTAGATTAACTTGATAATTTGCAGGTCCTATATTCATGTACTCAACAGGGGTCAACCACCACCTGTATGTGAGCGATCCCGAATTGTTAATGGAGATAAAACAAAACAACTCCCTAAATCTAGGGAAACCTCCATATCTGGGTAAACCACTCCAACCCTTGTTAGGTGATGGCCTTATTCGCAGTAATGGTGAAAAATGGGCTGTACAAAGGAATCTTCTTGCTCCGGAATTCTTCCTTGCCAAGGTTAAGGTAAAGTGGTAAACACACTTTTAGACTCCAAAAAAAAATGAAGTTGTTTTGTAGATAAATAACATAAGTCTCGTTTAGTTTGCGGAAAGTAAGCATCATGAAATGAAAACTGTTTCTTTCCTGCGTTTGGGAATGCTTAAAGGAAAGGGAATAGTTTCCTGAACCTGAAGGGAAAAAAATATAGGGGAAAGTGGTTCATTCTATTGCATTTATTATTCATATCATATTATTTTAATTTATTGATTTAATTAACAACTTTCTATTAGATTTTATTTTTCCTTATGTTACCAAACATCGATCGAAACAAAAAGTTGTCGAGAAACTTCATTTCCTCTCTCTTTCCATTCCTGTGGGAAAGACGAATGGATTACTTTCCTTTCCTTAAATCAAATGAGGCCTTATTGTAGAAGATTCAAATAGATATGCATTCCAACTAGCTAGTAACTAATAACAACCGGGTGTGAGAGAGTTCCAAATCCTTCAAAAGCATTTTAAGAATTGTATGTGAAGTTTTATTTTCACTTGCTCGGAGTTTAGTGTCAGGTAGAAGATATGTGCCTACAAGGCGAGTTGCTTTTGATGATGTACATAGACTACTTTTAGTTTTAGCGTTGTAATAGAGTCGTCTATTTGTACTATACTTTACCTATGAACCTGGGCTATATAGATGGAATATGATTCGTGACATCCAACAAATTTTTTTGACTTGTATATAATTCATAGTAGTTAGTGTTGGTAAATTATTGATTTTTTGTTTTTAAACAAAATGAAAGTTTTTATTGATAATTCGGAGGCCAAATGACTACATATATATGATAACCTCAAGGGTTATATAGAACCATTACATTTGAATTTGATGCTCACTTATTCATAAGCACAGCAGAGTGTACAAAAATTAGAACAATAAAGATACTATAGAGTTAATAATTTAATACAACAATAGTTTTTTTTTTTTTTTTGAAATTTTTTTAATACAACAATAGTTGTTATATTATAAGTTAGATGGCCACACACTATGAACGTCGATCAAAAAAGAAAAAGAATCTGGTTTTTCTTACAAGTTTCAACATCTCAGGTTTATTCTTGTACATTATTCTCTCTCTTTTGGTTAACAAAGCCTATTATTTGTATACGGTAGAGAATCAAGGACAATACATTATACATACCAATTCTATTTATCGTCGAACTGTTAGAAACTGTATTAGATTGATAACCTAGCGGGTTGATCGAGCACCATATCTGACTGAAAGAGTGAAGCATATTGTAGGGCATGGTGGGTGTGATGGTGGAATCTACAACATCAATGATCAATACATGGGATTGTCGTATACTAGAAAGCAAATCTGGCATTGTGGACATGGAAGTCGATGACGAGTTGAAGACACTATCTGCAGATATCATATCAAGAGCATGTTTCGGCAGTTCTCACTCCTTTGGAAATCAGATACTTGAAAAGATTGCTCAAATGGTGGACATTTTGGGGAAACCAAGCTTACTATATGGCTTTCTTGATTTTAGCTGGTTAGCTAATTTTATTCTTTTTTGACCTTTTATATAATTAGTAATACTAGTTAGCCCATGTTTCTCTAATTTCAGATGTTGTTCCTGCAGGGTGCTTCCTAACAAGAAGTTATGGAATCTAAGGAAAGAAGTGGACTTTATGTTGCTCAAGTTAGTGAGGGATCGCCAGGTTAAACGACAATCAGGTGCCGCAACAGAAAATGACCTATTACAAATGCTACTCGATATTGCTTCTACTAACACCACTGACATTCCTACACGTCGAAGAGAAGCTTTCATTCTAGACAATTGCAGAACTATCTACTTTGCAAGCTCTGTAGCCACTTCTCTTACGGCATCATGGACCTTGGTGCTTCTGTCGCAGCACCCCGAATGGCAGGACCGCATTCGTGCGGAGATCGTTGAGGTTTGTGGGGGTCCGGATAAACTCCATCATTGCTTGCGCAACCCGGACGTGTTGCGCAAGTTCAAAGTGGTACAAATTCCTCAGATTCTTATATTCATGTTTCATAATCAATGCGTGTCAAATGTTCGAATAAGTATACTCAGAATTGCTTCTACATTTATCAATTTATGCAGCTGACTATGGTGATTCAAGAGAGTATGCGTCTTTATGCATCTGCAGTTCTACTTGTAAGAGCTGCCCTGGAGAATGTGAAGTTGGGCAACCTTGATGTGCCAAAAGGCACTATCATCCAGGTATGCAGTGCTACATTACACCGCGACCCTGAAAATTGGGGTCCGGATGCTGATGAGTTTAAGCCGGAGAGGTTTGCAAATGGGATATCTAATGCGTGCAAGCATCCCCAAGCTTATGTGCCATTTGGTTTTGGGCATCGAGTGTGCATTGGACAGACTTTTGCTATAACACAACTGAAGATAGAGCTCTCTCTAATCTTGTCCAAGTTCGCATTTTCCCTTTCTCCAAACTACCGCCATGCACCTTCTCACAAAATGTTACTGATGCCTAAACATGGAATCAGACTCCTTGTTAAGCCTGTGCAAGCAGGCTAGAGAAATATGTAGTCATCCCAGGTTGTCTACATGTCCTGAAGTGACTAGCTTGGATTAGATTTGAAATAAAAGAATGCGGACCTATAAGTCCACACAGTGTAAACTTTTCGGATCCTTTTCAATGTTCTTGAGTTTGATCTGTCTCTCTTTAGGTTGACGATGACAAAATCAAAAGACCAATGTGGAGTCCATGCACATAGTGCAATTTAAGCTTGAAAGTGATCTTTTACCATTTACGTTGCTCCTAGTTTTCGACTCCATTATCTTCTCGAAAAAAAAAAAAAAAAATTCAACTCCATTCTTTTGAATTATTCTTAGTTGAAGTTGAGGTTTGAAGTTCTTTCATAACTCGATCATAGATTCGTAAGTAATTATATTGTTCATTTTCTGCTATTTGGTTTTCGTTTTCCCTTCCTCCGAAGTATCGTCATTCTATATATCCACAAAACTGTATTGATGTCTGAACATGGAATCCGACTCCTAGTTAGACGTGTGCAAGCTAGTTCTAATGAAGTAAGTACGTACTTGTTTTTGCAAACTATCTGCATGTCAAAAATTTATCTGGAGCTAGATATGCAATAAAAGAAGAATTCCGAAATACATCAAACTAATCTTTTTTCCATTTACGCAAGTCATTTTTATTGTAAAGTTGTACCCGTTTATTGCATTACATTATATTTCTCATGTTTGGTTTGTTCTTGGTCCTTCAGACTTGGGCATCACCAGGGCCGGCCAAATATTATAATGAAGCTTGATTGTAAAATACTGAACATGGTCAGTGAGCCGTGGCGTGGTTGGTTTAGGTGGTTAACTAACAATTTTGACGTCATGGGTTCAAATCTCATTGACATATGTAGGGTGTGTGAGTTATTTAATAAAAAGTTTTTAAAAATAAATAAATAAATAAATAAATACTGAACATTGTATCAGCTAGATGATTTAAAGCAAGTAGTCCAAGAAAATCATGACTATATAATTACTTGTAACATATTGTGTTCTTTTCCTTTTCTTCTAGTCAAAACCAGTTAGCTAGCGAACCCATTCATGTCTCATGGGAATTATTCGTCCGGACGAATATTTTAATTTTATGTGTTTTGTGACATATATTTGTCAAAACTTTTGTCGACTGATGAAGACAAAAATCCAAAAGAGAAAACCAACATGCATGTTCGAATCCAAGATTGTTTATTCTATCTAGCAAGCTTGGCAAGACTTTGATGTACAATGAAAGCTATATATATATACATATATATAATACGTAATTGTCATATCGTATGATTTGTGAAGTCGAATCAAAATGACTATTTTGAAGACATTGTTTTGATCGACATATTATTCAATTAAAAAAACAAAAATCTTTAAGAGATGAGCTTTGATTCTTATGATAGTCCCAGCAATAACACACGGTGACACGGGTTTAGTCCAAAGTTTCGATAGGTCGTATGGTTCATATATTTTGAATCGACAAAGATTGTATTTTGATTGGAAGAAAGACTTGTACTAGAAGATTATATGACTATGAGTAGCTAGGATGGGATGTGTACTAAGTTGGTAGAATTGATTGTAATATTGATACAATCATTTCGAGGCAATCATTTCCTAGGCCATATCTATGCAGGTTGACATGAACTATACCAACTCCATATTAATGTCATTCACCCAGATCCAGTCCTAGCTAGTTACTCCTTCACAGTCACAGTGAAAGTTGGGTGCACTGAGACGAGAATCCTCGCTACTTTATAAAGTTCTTCCCGAAGTTGAAGAAGCTAGCTACTTAGCTAGTACAATCTGTAAAGCTTCTTAATCTCTGAAACAAAGAGAGATGGAGGAGGGTCTAAAGCTAGCAGTACTAGTGTGTTGGTCAGTTTTTCTGCTTGGTGTATTGAGCTTGTTGATGAGATTTCTTAGACAGATGTGGCTGAAGCCTGCAAGGATACGATCGGTGCTTTCGAAACAAGGCATCCGAGGGCCACGGCCTTCTTTTCTGGTTGGGAACGTTCCGGAGATGCAAAAGATTCAATCCAACATTACCAGCATGATCACCCTGCAGAAACAACCATCTGATATTGATTGTCAACGAGTGCAGCACAATTGGGATTCCTCTGTGTTTCCCTACCTTCAGCAATGGGCACGCGAGTATGGTGTGTGTTCTTCTTCTTCTTTTTTAATTCTTTTTACTGTGTGATAAATTGGCCTAGCTTCCAGTAATTAGTGCATAACTGAATATGGATGATTATTAACTATAATTTAGTATTTCAGATCTTAATTAACCACATTTCTAGCTACTACTCGTGACATAGTACCATTTCATTCGGAAAATGATTCTAGGCTTTATTAAGGTCTAAGATTTTAGGTCTCAAATCTATGTGGCATGTCAAATCATTTAGACACATCACATATTACAAATCTTATACCATGTAATACTTAAGTATAAAGACCATCTTACCATTTGGTCCATTTCAAACAATGACTCTAATAAATTTCAGTTTTTCATTGAAAAATAAAACTATTTTAGCTTTCCTTCTTCTAAATATCTAATTAAATATAAAAAATATAACAACAAAATAACATTGTATTATATATTTATAATACATGTATATTATAAAAAAAAATACATGTATATTATATAAATAATCTGTATGTAAATCATTTAGAGAAATTATTTGTATATAAATTATTTTTTAGACGAATTATAGAAAATTTTGATGAATTATATCCGAATTATCTTATATTAGTATTTTCTTTTTGATGAATTATAATTACTTTTTGGACGAATTAGGGTTAGGGTTAGAGTTTATTTGACAAAACTAATTATTATTTAAAAAATAGTTAATCTTCATATTGATGTAAAAAATATTCCTTATATTATACATAATTAGTGGTTGCTATTAATATGTAATATTTGTTTCCATTACCTAATAAAGTACATTAATATCATTGATTCACCCCTTAAAATATAAAAGGAAATAAAAATGGTAAAATTGGTAATGCAATGTTTTGATTTGGTAAGATATATTATGTGGAATTGAAAAAATATATTTTTATTTACTTACATGGCATGACACATAGGATTAAAGCCATAAATTTTAGGCCTTATTAAGACCCTCTAGCACTACCTTTTCATTCTTTAGGTTTTTTTTTCCATCACTAATATAATATCGATTTTTCATTTTCAAAATTGAAACTATTGTTTTTAAGTTCTAAAAACCAATACGAACTGATATAGCGAATTTTTTGTGTATGTACTAATTAACTAACTTGACTGATCCAAGTTTTAGGATATCTTGATTGTGATTTGGTCCATAATATGAGTCGATCATATGATCATTAAAATTTTCAAACTATCATGGAAACGAGAATTAGATTACTTGTATAATTGGAGTCGAAATTTGTGTACACACGTACAGATGAATAAATCGATAAATTAATAAGGTATGATATATAGCTAGCTTGTTTTCATTCTAGATCAAAACCCCTTTTGGAGTCCTAGGAACAAAAATTCCTGGACTCATATGCCTTCTGATCGATTCTTTTGTCTATCTAACTATGAAATGATGACTACCCAGTCCCCAAGTCCTAAATTACTTAGAAAACTATGATAACAGCATGCATGTAACGGTAATTTACCACGGTTAATTAATTTAATTAACGACTATGCAGCTTTCTAAAAAATAAAAAAATTAACGACTATGCAGGTCCGGTATTCTTGTACTCCACTGGAGCCAAACAACACTTGTATGTGAGCGATCCTAAGTTGTTAAGGGAGCTGAAGCTGCACAACTCCTTAAACTTGTGCAGACCAACATATCTGAGTAAGCCACTAAAGCCATTGCTTGGTAACGGCCTTATTGTAGCTAACGGACATGAATGGGCTTACCAAAGGAAACTTATTGCTCCTGAATTCTTCCTCGACAAAGTTAAGGTATTCACAGAGTACGCTACATCAGATCGACTACCTGAATCGATCATTGTGATCCTTCAAATTAAGTTTTAAGCATACACGAGGTAAGTGAAATTTCATGACCAAAATGTGTAGGGCATGGTAGGTTTAATGGAGGAATCAACGATGGCACTACTGGAGACATGGGAGAGCCTAATACTAGAAAGCGAGTCAGGCGTTGCTGAGATAAGGATGGATCAGGATTTGAAGACACTCTCGGCAGATATAATATCAAGAGCTTGTTTTGGCAGTTCATATTCCCAGGGCAACCAGATTTTTGCAAAGATTGCTTTCTTGCAAGACGCTTTGTCCAAACCTAATATGCTCTTTGGATTTCTGAACTTCAGGTTTGTTACGTACGTACACGTACATTCTCTCTAGGTATCCTTCCTTTTTTTTTTCCCTTCTGAATTACTATTCTCTTTTATATATGTACATATTGCAGATTCTTTCGCACTGAGACTGACAAGAAGATAAGAAGCATGAACAAAGAGGTGGATGATATGTTACTCAAATTAGTGAATGATCGTCGGGCTCAAAGCAAGTTGGGTGGTGTTGAGAAGAAAGATCTATTAGAAATGATACTTGAAAGTGCTGCTAGAGATAATAGTCATAATACTGACATGCCTCATTATAGACATAAAACAGACCGTTTTATTCTGGACAATTGTAGAAATATCTACTTTGCAGGTTCTGAGACCACTGCTCTTACAGTTTCATGGACCTTGATGCTTCTTTCGTTGCACCCGGAATGGCAGGAACGTATTCGCGCAGAGATCGTTGAGGTTGGCGGAGATCATGAACTCTACCATTGCTTGCAAGACATGGATATAGTCCGCAAGTTCAAAACGGTATTACTTAAATTCTCGTCACCTTACTTTTCATTTTCTAGGTCGAAAACAATTCACAAAACGATGTGTACGTTAGTGCATCTTGCATGTTGGAGTTAAATGAGAAGTTTATTCTTATTCAATAAGATTTGATGAGCTTAACACTACTACTCTTACGCAAAATGTGTCATTATGCAGCTGACGATGGTGATTCTAGAGAGCCTCCGTCTTTATGGCCCAGGAGTCATAGCAGCAAGAGAAGCTCTAACCAACATGAAGTTGGGGGACCTTGATGTCCCGGAAGGCATCCACATGTGGGTTTACCATCCGGCATTGCATCGTGACACCGAAAATTGGGGTGCGGATGCTAATGAGTTTAAGCCGGAGAGGTTTGCAAATGGAGTGTCTGAATCGTGCAAGTATCCCCAAGCATACATGCCATTTGGTTTTGGGACTCGATTGTGCATAGGTCAGACATTTGCCATGCTACAACTGAAGATAGTACTCTCTCTGATTTTATCCAAGTTCTCATTCTCCCTTTCTCCAAACTATCGCCATTCTCCTGTTTATAAGATGTTACTGTTGCCTGAGCATGGGATAAGACTCATTGTGAGGCGTGTGTAGTGAGTTACCTAGCTAGCTGGCTTCCGATGTTGATATCAGTGAACCAATTAAGCATGCAACAGATTTCCGGCCTATTGAAATACTTCTATTTCAATTTGTGTAGGTAACTAACATTATATAACAGGTTTACTGGAGGTGGTTACTGGTTACTAACTTACTATTAGTAAATTGGGGTTTGGAATTTCAATATATAATGCATGCATCCATGTCTAGTGAATTGCCGTATTAGCAGTAGAAGACACCAGCATAAGCTCACGACAAGGCAATTGGGACAAGCACTAGCTTTTCCAGATAGAAGTGATTAGGTATTGATAGCATGGAACTGATGGAAAGAAGCTAGCGCGCCCTAGTCCCCAGTCAAATCCAAAAGGCTTTTTGCCTCCAAATCTGAAGCTGATAAAGGAAGCTTCATTTCCCTAATAGTTGCCTGACAGATTACGTTGTTACTGTCAGTGTCGTCACCAGAATCATTTGAGCTTTAGGGCCCTGAGCTTTAAGCAGGACACTGTACGAGTGTACGTCACTAGTTCATCCATATAGTGCAGAAAATGGTGGACTTTGTAAACTGACTAAACTCCTCCCTGGTAATTGAGAATAAGCTCAAAAGCCTTCACGCTCTTCTCCTTGTTAATTGGGGCTTAATTTGTTTCTCCATCCTTACTTTGGTTGATGCAGCAGAACTGATAACGTAACGATAACGTAACGTTGGAATCCACCAACAATAGACTTGAATTCATAAGTCTGGTTTTCTCAAATCCACGAGAGAATCTGAAATTCACCAGAAAAGTTGAAAGAATCTCAAGAGTACTTTATTAATAGAAAAGATGACGACTACAACTGATTAAGAGTCTTTATATAGGAAAATAAATCATAAGGCAACTAATAACCAAGCCTAAAGGCCCATGGATTACAAAGAAAACTAAATCAAAAACAAACTTAGAAAAAAAAAAATACTGAAACAAGTAATTGAATCTACGTTTTGAGGCCCTAAACGGACTCAAATGGCCGAAAAAACTCATACATTGAGCAAAACACCGTGTTTGACTCGTATCGCCGTTTCGCTTCCGGAAAGGTGTTATAATTAGCAATCGGACATCGAATGCCGAATCTGGAGCAAACCGGGTTTAGACTTGCAATAATAAATTTGTTCTTCAATCTTTAATGTCATCTGTTCTACATCAGTCTCCTCCACTTCAGTAGAACTCGATCTCGAGTTATTATCGCCATAAAGAGATACATCCTCATGCAACTCATATAAATCAGCTACATTGAAATAATTTGAAATCCCCATAGAAATCAATAGCATAAACATTATCATTAATCCTCTTAATTTAGTACCTTGAATGGACCATATTTCTTGGGCTTCAGCTTGTTGTATGTACCAACTGTGAACCTCATTTTCCTTAGAAAAATCATGACTGAGTCCCCTTCCTCAAACACCTTCACACGTCTGCGCTGTTTACAGCAGCCTTATACTTGGCGTTTGTCTTCTCTAACTTTGCTTTAACTTCTTCCTGAACAGTTTGAACTCCCTCAACCATTTTAACTGCAGCATCACTAACACCACGTCCCTTTGGTAATTTTGCTAAATCAACCACATGTCGTGGGCCAGAAGTATAAACCACTGTAAAAGGTGATTTACCAAGGGCACTATGCACAGAACTATTGTAAGCAAACTTAACCTGAGGCAAAGCAAGATCCCACTGTTTTTGGTTTATCTCCACATACACTTTTGATCATATTACCCAAACTCATGTTTGTAACCTCGATCTGACCATCAGTTTGGGAGTGAGCTGTAGTACTCCTCTTCAAGGTCGTCCCAAACTACTTCCACAGTGTAAGCCAAAAGTGACTCAAGAACTTTGTGTCACAGTCAGAAGTAATAGATTTAGGCACTCCATGCAAACAAACAACCTCACTGAAAAACAATTTGCCTATATTTGCAAGATCTGCAGTCTTCTTGCAAGGAATAAAGTGAGTCATCTTTGAAAATCTATCCACCACCACAAACACAAAATCCACCCCTCTTTGAGTTCGAGGTAAACCCCACACAAAATCCATAGAAAAATCCTGCCAAATATCATCAGGAACATCGAACATGTAAAGGCATGTAAAGACCAGTATTTTAGGACTGACCCTTTGATACCTGACAAATATATCACTTCCTGACAATATAGCTGACGTCTCTCTTCAATTGAGGCCAATAATAGCGCTCCTCCAAGCTTGCAATTGTCTTATCTTTTCCGAAGTGACCACTTAAACCTCCACCATGTAAATCACGAATTATTTTTTCTCTAAGAGAAGATATGGGAACACACAGTTTGTTACCTCGGAATAGCATTAATAAGAAACCCAACAACTGGTTGCTTCTTGCTAATACACTGCTCCCAAATCTGCTTAAAATCATCATCTGCCTCATATAATTCTTTCAAAAATTCAAAACCAGTTACCTCTTGGGATAGAGTAACCAACAAATCAGCTTGCCAGCTCAATGCATTTGCGACCTTGTTGAGAGTTCCAGATTTATGCTTGATCATAAAAGAGAATTTCTGCAAAAACATCACCCATCTGATATGCATCTTATTCACATGCTTCTGGCTGTTTAGGTACTTCAAGGCCTGATGATCAGTAAATAGAATGACAATTATAATACCTTTCCGGTGATAAACATTGAAGAACAAATTGATCGTTGCAAGTTCAAATCCGGTTTGCTTTAGATTTGGCATTCGTTGTCCGATTGCTAATTATAATATCTTACGAGTCAAACTTAGCTTGGCGCTTCACCCCGATGTATGGGCTTTTTCGGTCATTCGAGTTTGTTCAGAGTCTTAAAATGCAGATTTACTTGTTTTAGTATCTTTTTTCTAAGTTTTTTTTGGATTTGGTTTTCTTTGTAATTCATGGGCTTTTTTATTAAGGGAAAATGCCTTAATGCCCAAATATTTAAAAACTAAAGCCCATTCCAATGATAATAAGATTCTTGACCCTAATTAAATGAAAAAGAGACTTATTTGTGCCTAAATACACAAATCTTTATTAAATTCATAATAAAATAATATTTTATAGACATTTTTACCCTTGGTCCTTGTATATATGCTTAGAGAGAGAAAGTGTAAGAGAGAGAGAAAAGACTTTGCCGGCAGCTCATCGGATCTCCGGACACCGGCTGCCGGACTCCGGACTCCGGTCGCGGGACTCCGGTTACCGGACATCGGCCGCCGAACTCGGTTACTGACCCTCAGTAACTCGGTTACTCCGGCGACCGATCGCCGGAACTTGGTTACTGACCCATAATAACTCGGTTACTGACCCCAGAAATTCAGTTACTGACCCAATAAACTCAGTTACTGATCCTTAGTAACTTGGTTACTCCGGTGACGGATAGTCGGAACTCAGTTTCTGACCCGAGAAATTCAGTTACTGACAAAAAAAACTCAGTTATGGACCTCAGAAATTCAGTTACTAACCTAAAAAAACTCAGTTACTGACGCCCAGTAACTCAGTTACTGATCCCCAATAATCGACTTATTGGCTCTAAATGTTGTAGAAACTCAGTTTCTAACCCTTAAAAACTAACATTCAGACCCCAGAAACCTTGTTAATGCCCCCCAAATACATAAAAGCCCACCAACAAACATCATACTTCCATTTCATCTTCACCGTTGCCGACATTCAATATTCAACATAATATAACTACCACAATAATGATTCTTCTTAGTAATACAAGAAAAAAATGTCACAATAACCAATATGTTCAACATTCAACAAGTAAAATATACAAATCCAACCAAAATTCACAATAACAGAAAAAGCAAAAACAAGAGAAAAGTGGAGAGAGAGAGAGAGAGAGAGAATTCAAAGTTAGCGGAGCTTGGCGTACTCTTCGGCTTTGGAGGAAGGGAGGGAGCGGAGGGAGGTGGTGTTGGAAAGATCGACGCAGGCGTTCTAGAGGTGGTAACTAAGTTTCCAGATGACGAGCTTGAGATAGTTGGGGAACGGATCGGAGCGTGGTGGCTCAGTTGAGTCAAAGGCATGATCGAAGAAGAGTTGGACCACATGGCCTGCAAACGACGTCGTGCTATTAAGAGAGTTGGACCCGACTAACCTGTTTCTCAACTAAACAGCGTCGTCGGTGGATCGGCGGTTATATTATTGGCCAGAGGAGTCGATCGGCGGCGGGACAGCTTCATGGATCCAAGGAGATCTTTCTCCTTTTTCTCCTAGCGCAGATAGTTGAGGACCATAACGACGACGTAGATCCAGGCGAACTCTGTGGCCGGATCGGAGAAGAAGCAGAACGGCGGCGGAGCTTGAGAGAGAGAGAGAGAGAGAGAGATGAGATGGTTAATAATAGAGTTAAAGATATTTTAGTCTTTGTCTTAAGATTTGTGTAATTGGGCATAGTAAACAGATTTTCATTAGAATAGACAATTAGTTTATATAATTAGTATTAAATGGACATTTTCTCTTTTATTAATAAAACCCTTGAGATTTTCTTAACTTTTTTGGTGGATTCACGTTTAAGGGTATTAACACCACATCATGTATTAACGTTTTACTACATACGTACCCTTAAACTTTCTAAACTACCTTAATTCATAAAATACCATACCCATTCATTAATACACATCCTAATTTCATATAGGTTTCTACAGGTTGGGTTTAGAAACCTGACAGGAAAATTTTCTTCCCTCAGTCATGTTGAAAGCTCAATTGGCTACACCCTCTCACCTTGTTTAGATAGAGACTCCACTGATGGAGAAATAGGGCTAATGTTTATGTGGTACATCCCATGCTTTCGGTTGGGCAATAAAAAACCCACTCAAATTATTGGATCCGAAAAAAGATATTCCTAAAAGATGTTAGGTTCATTATATATCTTACTTGATCGCGTGCAATAATGGTGGGGAAGGACTAAATTTCAGGAGTTTTCCCCGTCCCTATTTTGGGATCAAAAACATGTTTAGTCAAGACAGACTCGATCAAAAGTCTACTCCATCGATCAGTGTCCAAATCTATTACGTGCTGCTAGAAGGTTAGCTGTTATATTACTAGAAAGGGGTAATTTACCTCTTTTCCTTTTCTCACACAAACCAAATAGAAACCTAGTCGACCTAATCCATTCTTCATCTCCCAAGTGTTCCAATACATATATAGCTAGCTGAAAAGGAAAGGAAATTATATAAACAAATAGAACAACCTAGAGTTCTTATAACTCATCGAAAAAAAAAAAACCTAGAGTTGTTATATTGCCATCCAAATCCAGGTTACGTATACATCAGCCACTATTTGTGTAGTCAGTTATTAGTGAATGACACAAGAAGAGTAGTGCATCCTACACATATGTATGATCGATATTATATATAGTCACTTTCGAGACAGATGTATATGTGACAATTCACATCGATCATCATTCCGTAAATATATATATGAACAAAGTATCCAGGCAAGCTAGCTCGTCCTTTATATATGTTTAATTGCTCTTTTGGATAAACCTAGTGTTCGAACATACTCATTACACTGTGCATGTCATCTTCAACATGGTGGCATCTAGCAAGTGCAGCTCGATCGCATCAGTAACTAATTACTTTGTTGAGGCGTCTCAACAACCATTCCATTCCCCAGCCAGCGATCTGTTTTTCACACTACTCTCTAAGTCTAGCTTCTCAAATCTCAAAGCCAACTAACTAACCTTCAAAGATAGGTTTATGCATGCAGCTCGCCGCGAGAATAACCTGATCGATGTTCTTATATCAAAGAAAACGAACAAGCCAGCTGACGATATATTGTTCTTCGATTTAAGCAGAAGCATTTATGTTTCTACAACAAAATCCTTCATTTCAAAGATATATATTTTTTGTTCATGCCTATTACCATCCAAATCCAGGGTACATCAGCAACTATATACTTGTCCAGTAATATATAGTGCAGGTTACATGCATGATCAATTCATTCAGTATTATATATAGTCCCATTGGAGATCGACAGTTGTGTATGTGTGACAGATGAACTGACATATCATCATTTAAAATAATTATATACACATCTAACAGTATTAAGTATATATGAACAAAATATGCTTTCTCTTTTGGATCCATCTATCTAGTGCTAATTAAGCAGCTAGCATCATGAATTCATGATATAATAAACCATAAGTATATTTGTTGAGCTAGAAGACTCTAGATAGATATATTGATGCCTCAAGTCCTCAACAACCATTCCACCTGTTCTACTATCAAAGACTAGAACAAGTGACAACCCTCTTTCTACCTTCCCATGCCAACAACCATTAAAAAAAAAAAACAATTTTTGTGCATCACTGATGACATTTCTATCAAAGAAAAGGAACACCCAATACAATATATTATATTTTGATATAAACATATGGGCGTTTATGTTTATTGAAACAAGATCGTTAAAGAGTTTCGTTTAGAGAGTTATGCCACTAAACCGATCAGTTTGAATCTTCTCATTTTATTTTTATTTTGTTGCAATCTTGATTGATCGAGAAGGCGCGGACGACCGACGAAGTTCCTACGTAATTCTATACGTTTCCACTTAAGGCACTAACATCAAATTTCAGGTTTAATTAATCGGTCCAGACATCTTAATTAAAACTTCAAAACACTAAACGTTGCCACGTCCATATACTCCACTGATCAGTCCCTCTCAAATATCAATTATTGCTCTACCCCAAAAGAGCCACAATATTAATTTATCCATTTCCTTTTTTTGGATAAATTTCCTCCTTAAATTTCCCCATCCTACGCGGTGAATAGTCTTCCCCCCATTTTTTACTTTTCCCCCAAAAGGGTAAAAAAGACAGCAAAACCCACACCACTTTGTACTCTTCCCAAAACAAGTCCATGTACAACACAAACAAACAGACCACCCCGTTCGCCCCCTTTGCGTCGAAGTTTCGTTTCGCACATGCTCTACGCTCCGGCGAGGGGCATAACACGCAATCTAAAAACCCAGGGCAGTTTCGACTTTTCAGTAACGCCGTTTATAAAGAGCGCGTTTGCGGGTCTCCGAATATCGAAGTAAAACCGAAGACTCTTACTTTTACTACACTGTTTCAAAAGAAAAGAGAAAAAAAAACAGAGTTTGAGAGGGAGGTGGGAAAGCGCCAACTAACAAGTCACAGAGAGAAGAGAAGGACGAAGAAGAAGTAGGTATGTAACTGTGAGACGACGCGGACGCTAAGCTATTACGTGTTTGTTTGTATTTGGGTTTCGGGCTTTTCGTCTCGGGTTTTCGGGTTTTTCTCTCAGCCGTACGTTTTTGCTTCATTGGTTTTGGTTTGTATATAAATATATCTGTTTTAATTTTCTGTTACTTTGTTTTGGGAATCTGTTGGGATTCCTGTAGGGGTTTGGTTGCTGCAAATTCTTGTTTGGATCTGCGGCAGCTAAACCACAAGGTAAAATTCATAATCTTGTTCTTACTTTGATTCGGTTTTACGTTAATGTCTAATCATTTCTTTTGTTTTTCTTATTCATTGATTGGTTATGATTATGATTCCAATTCCGTGCTTGTTGTAGAATTCTGTTTTTGATCATGATTAGGATTTGATTTTAGTTTTTAAATTTGCAGAATTCTGAAATAGGGAGAAATTGGTCGGGGAGTCCAATTTTGATTATAAGTGAGTAAATTTGGGAGATTTTTTTTTTTAGTCGAATTGAGCTGGTGGTGATCGAATGAGTGAAAATTTGTGAATTGGGAAATAGATTTGGTGAGGAATTTAAGATGGAGAGCATTTTGACAATGGTGGAGATGGGGAGTCAAGTAGGAAGCCAGTCGTTACTCAGTACAATCAAGATTGCAGTATTGCCAATAGCAAAGGTTTTTACGGTTTGTTCTTTGGGTCTTCTTATGGCTTCCAAGTATGTTAACATCTTGCCGGCTAATGGGAGGAAGCTCTTGAATGGGGTAAGGGCAAAATTCGACTACTCCTTTGTGTTTGGAATTGCGTTATGGTGTTGTGTTGTGCTGGATATTGAGTTAATTGCTTGCCTTTTTGTTTCTTGCAGCTGGTTTTCTCGCTTTTGCTTCCGTGCTTGATATTCTCCCAGCTCGGACAAGCTATCACCTGGGAGAAAATGCTCGAGTGGTAAGAGCTATTCGGATGTTTTTTTCGTGATTTGATAGGAAAATCTTGAGATTTGTATTCTGAGTACCCTATCCTTTTGCAGGTGGTTTATTCCTGCGAATGTAGTTCTTGGTAGTATATCAGGCTCAATTATAGGTTATATAACCGCATCCATTGTTCGTCCACCATACCCATACTTCAAGTTCACAATTGTACAGATTGGAATAGGTATGCTGTCTCACTCCCCTCCTGTATAAGTTTCAATAACATGAAGCTCGTATTGGTATTTTCCTAAAGTGGTGGGATGATTTAGAATTCAGATAATACGCTGAGTTTAATTTTTGC
Organism: Fragaria vesca subsp. vesca; assembly: GCF_000184155.1. NCBI lineage: Eukaryota > Viridiplantae > Streptophyta > Magnoliopsida > Rosales > Rosaceae > Fragaria > Fragaria vesca. Next base: position 6,315,155 of record NC_020496.1, read on the forward strand.
AATATAAATTAGTGGATGCATACAAACTGAATGTACTGTGGACAAATTAGATCATCAAGCTAGTTTCACAAGTATTGAGATTGGCCACTGTTGATCTTATGCATTTAGATGATACTGAGTAAGCTGTATTAATTGTGCTTGGGCTTAGTGCAAAGTAACTAAGCTTATTTTCAATAATGTGCAGGAAACATTGGGAATGTGCCACTTGTTCTGATTGCCGCTCTATGTAGAGACACATCCAACCCTTTCGGTGACACATGTAGTACAAATGGGACTGCCTATATTTCGTTTGGCCAGTGGGTAGGTTTTTGCATTTCACTCTTGATCACCAGAGTTTGTAACTGGAATCCAAGTTGCAGATTATGCAGTGATGCAACAGTAAATCATTTTGCAAACTATTTTAATCATTTAGGATAAAGTACTAAACATTTTGTATCATTGATGTCTTGACGGTGCATATATAGGTTGGTGCAATCATCCTTTACACTTACGTATTTCATATGTTGGCCCCTCCTCCAGAGGGTACCTTTGACATTGATGAGGAAACTCTCCCAATCAAGAGCCCTAGTGATGGAGACACGACTGGACAAGTTCCTTTGCTTACACATGACGAACAAGAAGAAGAGGAAGAGCAAAAACATGAAGAAGTTGTAGAAACCAACACAAATTCTTCAAAGAAATCTAAGGTAAGAATCACTTAAATCATATACATCTGATTTGTTTGATCCTATTTGTCTTGTCTATACATCTTCTCTTCCTGATGCAACTTGTATCCTTCAACTTTCCCTATTAAAAAATGAAAAATAATAATAATAATAATAATACTGTACTTTACCATGTTAGCAAGTAAGTTGTTGGGATAGCAATAGTTTGATAGAAATGATGGGTGGATTACAGTTTTGTAGAACTTTTGATCTGCTTTCATTTCCATTGTGAACAGTCATGCACTTAATTGTTGGGATTTTCCATAATTCAATGCTTTATATTGTCTGGTTGTGCTTGGTATATACTGTGCTAATTACATGGCATTAAATATGATGCAGATTATAGAGATCTTGATTTTTTTGTATGAGAAGTTGAACCTCAAACAACTTCTTCATCCCCCTATAATAGCTTCTGTAAGTTTGATTCTTTTGTTAAAATCATTTGACATCTGTTTGTATCATTGATTTTATGAGGCAAATACTTCAAAGCGGACCTTCAAAATTAATGTAATCGAATTTGGTGCAGGTCCTAGCCATGTTCCTTGGCGCAATACCATTCTTAAAAAAACAGATCTTTGAATCTGGCGGTCCACTTTTCTTCTTCACTGACAGCTGCACTATCCTTGGGTAAGCTCAATTGAATCTTATACTACAGTAGATGATAAATATAGTGTTTGTCTTCACTAGGAATGCTGCTGATTCCTCAGATTAAAATAAAGAATGCTAGTCTTAACATATGCTCATAAAGGTGTTCCAACTTAGAGGTTTGATTGTAATTTTGGTTGCTATAAGTGAAATTATAAAATGCCGTAGTACTGATATAGTGAAAACATGGAAATTTGACAATCACAATCTTGTAACATCTCTCTGTGGATCAATAGATTTGTAATTAAAAATTAGTTCCGTGGTTTTCCTCTCTGGGATTTTGGTCTTCACAGTGGCAGGATTGGAATATATGGAATTAAATGCATCCTTAACTGGCATTGCTTTGCTACTATTCTGTGGTTAATAAAGCCTCAACATTCAGGGGAGACATGGAAATGAGGATTGTCTTGATATCTGTCATCTGGTTGGGTTGGGGTTTATTTGTATGTTGTGCTGGACAAAGCATGTACAATTTTATGTTCCAAAGTAGCTGAATATGTATCTATTAGCACTTTTAGTTCCCTGTTAAGTTCATTTTCAATCTCTGCGGTATTCTGATATAATCTCACAAATTTGGTGACACCAGGGATGCCATGATTCCATGCATTCTTTTGGCATTAGGCGGCAACCTTATCAATGGTGAGTTGACATCCCTCCATCTTGTTTCTTGTAATTTGTTTGGGTTTGATTGTGCATGGAAAAATCAGTTATTGGTAGAGAAAGTTACTTTATCTTTAATATTCAACCAGTGTTCAATGGTCTGAGTTTAGATGATATCATTATAACATGTCTGTTCTTTGCAGGCCCAGGGAGTTCCAAACTTGGTTTTCGAACAACAGCCGCTATTATTTTTGCACGGTTGGTCTTGGTCCCCCCGGCAGGACTTGGGATTGTAACGTTGGCCGATAAGCTTGGTTTCCTTCCTGATGGTGATAAGATGTTTCGTTTTGTCCTACTGCTCCAGCACACAATGCCAACATCTGTTCTTGCTGGTACTTGATCTAAACTTACAGAGCTAAAAAGTTACACGACTCACGATTCTATATCTTTTACTCACGAATCATCCCTTTATTTGTAGGTGCTGTTGCAAATTTAAGAGGCTGTGGAAGGGAGGCCGCCGCTGTCTTGTTCTGGGTTCATATATTTGCGGTGTTTTCCATGGCTGGGTGGATTGTTCTTTACCTCAACATACTATTTTAAAAACATCTGAAATCGAAAGTGGTTGCTGGCGCCACACTTGCTCATCTCTCTCTGCCTTCTGCTATTGATTTTTTGGCCTATCAATGTTAATAGCTAATAGTACAAGTTAAGCTTGGAAATTCATTCATGTATTGGAAAAGAGGTGTCAAGCTGTTTCACCGTGAACTGAGAGGCGCACCGGTGAATGGTGTTGCAGGCAGCTGCCTTTGCATCCAAGAATATATAGGTCTGTAGAAGGTCAGTTGTCTTCTTCATTAGGAGGTGCCTGTAAATGTTTACCATCTCCAAGGATTAACAGGGTACGACTGTTAGCTATATTACTCCCTACACCTAGTTGTAAAGTGGAAGCAATTATTTATTATCTTAATAGGAGGTCTCCTGCCCCTTCTTCCTCTTATCGTTTTTGCATCTTGCTTGTCCCGTTTCCCTTCATTTTCGAACTAATATAGAAGCAGAAGCGGTTTTGTTCTCATGTAATTTCACAATCATGAAAGTAGGATTGATTGTGAAGTTCACTTCTGGTGTCTCTTACATCAATATTTACGTGTTAGGTGGATTGACCTCAGTCTTGAGGTTTTGGATTGAATCTCCCTTTCCAATGTTGCTGATTAGTAAAAGAAACAAAATACTTGTTAGGAGCTCAGACCAACACAATTTTTCTTTTTCTTTTTTCTTTTGAGAAGGCAGCATGGGAACAAACTAAGAAATATCAAACTTTTAGAAAACCAAAAGCATATTGGGAAATTGTAAAAGAAACAATTTTGTTTGAGATTTAGACATTATGAAATTAGGTATTACCAGATGGTGAGATTGTGAGACCAAAACATAGGTTGCCCATATGAAGCAGTCATACTGTGGAGAAAAAAAAATGCTCAAAAACTATCACAAGTCATGATGGTTTCTATCATGTTGCATCTAAGCCCTCTGCAAGGACGTTGCTAACAGTATCTTGGCCACTAAAAGTATCATAGCCAAGTGATTTCCTATCTACTTCATCACTAACAGCAGAACCAATCAACAAGGCATGAGTCTTGGCATCTGGCACCCAGCCATTTTCCAACATTATATCCAAAAACCGACTGGCGTTCATGTTTATAACCCTCGTTGCAGAGGCCATGAATTAGGATGTTGTAGGCTGTTGAATTTAGAACTTCACTATTGGTAATAAGTTTATGGATTGATGCTAAAAATGCTTGTAACCGAGAATGCTTGTCTATACAAGTTTTCTTTCTTTGGTATGCAGTAAAGGTTTCTGTATATATATATATATATAGGGATAAAGTTGGTATAATTAGGAAAAATCTTAAGCGGGAAATTATATAACTATATATGTGATGTGTCAAAATCTTTTATGAATTTCAAGTGATATATGTGTAACTGACTATATGTGTTATATTTTTTCACATAATGTGGGCGGAGTTGGTTCTCTAGACTGTTGCTGGTAACTAGTTACTGAGGTTAATTAGTTCTCCCACTATGTGATCCCTTCAGTACATATAGGTTTGTGGTTTGTCTTCACTATCTTCACAGTTTGCAGGAACTCTGCAATGTTTTCAACTGAGACTTGACCGGTCAATATACTCTGCTTGTATTCCATCTACTCCAGGTACTTCTGCAGCAGAGATATCTTCACAAGTTGAGCATGATTTGACTGAGATATATGAAATATTTTTGAGGAATTTTCATATACACCCAATTTTAAAGAGTGGTTTTAAATAAAACCCACCTAATATTCCTATTTAATAGACATCTAAAATGTATAAATTATGATAAAAATTATGTCATATTTTTTCTAAATTTTACACAATTGCCACCATTCAACTATAACATATTAATATAATAAATAAGCTTAATTGATGCTGTCTTAAATACCTTGATTATGAGTTTTTCTTCTAACACTAACATTTTTCCATCAATTTGCAAGAATCATGTAGTTTTCTTTATTTTTATGAAAAAATCTAGATTAAAGGAACTCATTCTCTAATCTATACATATTCTCTAATCTATACATAAGGTAAAATATAATATGAATAAGATATCTGATCTAAACCCTAAACTCTAAACCCTATACCCTAAACCCTAGACCCTATACCCTGAACCTATACCCTAACTCTATAACCTAAACCATATACCTTAACCCTATACCCTAAACCCAATTTTGGGTTTCTCTTTTTAGGTATATTATCATATCATGCCATACTTAATAGATACATTAGAAACATAAGTAGTAGAGTGTAAAATGTTCTCTCGATTAGGATGAGAAATGATATAATAATGTACCTAAAAAGAAGAAAAGTTAATCAAAGAACAAGAACGTGTACCTTACAATTAGCTATTTTTCGACTATGTAGAAAGACACCAAATGTGAGCTTAGGAATGAAAAGTATAATCCTATTACAAATAACATACTTCTGTATATAGCATATATATATATATACACTCAAGTTTGTAATAACAAGGTAAGAAATTAAAGAATGTAATTGATTATGACAAAGTTAACTCCAACTAAATTTTAGCTAGTATTTGAGTTTCAAATTGATGCTAAAATTGAGAAATATACTAAATTTAGCTTTCTACTGTCTAAAGGGCAAATTAGAGAAACTGAAAAATGAAGAAAACTATTAATTATAGAAATTTGCTTTATATGGTATGTTTGCTTATGTGGAGTGGGTGTAAAATAAAAGAAAAATATGTATGGGTTTATCTTAAAAGAGGTTTAGTATTTTGGGTTTTTATCTAATTTTCTCAATATTTTTTGAAATTCAAACCCTTCATTCTAACCGTCAAGAGGGTTTCAGACCAAAAAAAACAAGAACCGTCAAGAGGCTTTGGCCTCCCTATATAAGTTAGCTTCTGGCTGCCTTTTCTCCCATCCAAATTCCAAAGCCTAAGTAACAGCAAACTTTAGTTTTCCATGCCAAAGCACCAGTTAACTTGTCATCCTAGCTTAATACTCTATGTGCATAGAGCTTGATCTTAAGCTCCCTCATATGAGTATGGAGTGTTGAGCTATGATGCAAGTTACCTAGTGCTAATATGGCATGTTACTCGGCTCAGAATATCATTAGGAATTCTAGCTAGCTAGTAAATCAAACTTCCATTTCTTACAATTCATGCTACTGCACCTGCTAACTTGTAATCCTAACTTAATACTCCATTTGGATCAACTCTCAGTTGATTACGATTAATATGGAGTAATAAGTTAGGATTCTAGTTACCTGGTGCTCATAACAGCATGTATCTCTGGGCAAGTTCAAGAGCCAAGAGAATGTTTAATTTGCTTTACTTTTGTGTTAGAACTAGTGGCCTTTTCTGATTTTCAGAGATCAAATCAAATTTTGTTTGGTCAATTGGTCTCTAAATATCAGACTGTGGCCTCAATTCTACAGTTTACACATCAAGCACGTCATATGTCTGCAATTGAATTTGGGAAAACCCATAACTTCTGATTTTTTTTCCCCTTGGGATATGCCTGCAAGTCATAAGCCAACGCGAAAGGAAATGACCATCTAATGTTGGTAGAAGTAGTTCTTTTTCTACTGTCTAAGTTGAGTTTTACTTCATTTGAATATGAACTATGTGATGGGATTCATACTATGAGCATATCAGTTGCTAGTTTTCTACACAACAGAGGACCTGCAATGCATTGGTTTCATTTCAAACTCTTTTTTTTTTTTATTATATATTTTGAATGAAATTGGACAGTGTCACAGAATTGCATGATCACACTCTTGACTCTTCACCACTCAATTATCAGCCTAATAATTGATGTGTTAAAAGTGATTGATGGACTTTTAAGGGAAGAAATACTCTGTTCCATGTAACACCTGCAGTTCTACTGAGGAAAAGGCATGCCCGGACCTAAGATTTTGAGGCCTGAGTCGAAATTTTAAAACTGAACCCTTAAATTATAGTTTAATTCTAAATTTGTTAATTATATATATAAAGACATTTCAAAAACTGAAACTATGAACTCAAAATCTAATTATAGAACATCATATCCAAAATGTTCTGATGATTATATTTTAGAAATTCTATTTATATTATGAAACCTATTTTAAGCTCTCACCTTTTCTTTTTCCTTTTTTACAAAAAAAAAAACTTACCTTATTTTGTTTTGGGTACAATTTTGAGTAGAAATTAAATTAAATGTTAACACTAATTACGACAAGAACATGTTTGATCCCCTTGTTTTGGCCCCTTAATTACAGTCAGTACTATTATCTTTCTTTAATTGTGTTTAGAAGTGGAGCTGTGACATTAATTGTCACTTTTATTAATTATTTAACTATATTTGATCATAAAATGAGTTTTATTTATTCTTTTTCTTATGGGCCCTTAAGATCTTTGGGTCCTGAGTCGATGGGCTCCTATGACTCCTATCAAGTCCGGGCCTGGGAAAAGGTTCAATTTTGTGAAGTTGAGATGACATAGTATAGTGACTATAGTCAAGAAGATAATCAAATCACAGTTTAAAACTAAGATCACATAGGAAAATGGCTTTGGGCAGCACCAAATTTGCAGAAGGATTTCAGGTAAGTTTAGACTAGAGATTTGTAATTGGTTCATACTAGCTAATTTTCTTTTCTTAATCCTCTCTTGTAATACACATTATCCAAACACCTCTGTAAGGATGGTCAGCTTAGTGGATCACTAGACATATGGAAGCTGAGATCTAGCATATGAAAGTAACATGAGCTCTAGGTATATAAGCCAAGAGAGACTGAATAAACTAATTACGGATTTTTTTTTTTCTTTTGAGAAATGAATAATTCGTTGAGAAATTTTATTAACACATCCTTAATTACTAGATACACATTTCATACTTAATACATCACCTATTAACTTTTTTGTTTTAACATTTTACTAGATACACATACTCAAACTTCTTACAATACCCTCATTTAACATACACAATTTATTCGCTAAATACACAACCCATTCACTACACATTTTTTCTAGGAGTTCTCTTTTTCTAGATATGCTACTCAATTTATTCAAAAATAAAAAATAAAAAATCATATTTTTGAGATTTTTCTCAAAATGTTTCATATTTCCTCATACTGTTTCACCTCATTGACATATTCCTCGAAAGTTTTTATTTTTTCTCTAAAGACTTTCACCTTGTTAAGATCTTTCTTGAGGGATTTTCCTTTGTTAACATCTTATCTCATCAGTTTTTCTTGACAAATTTTCTTCTCAAGAAGTCTCTTACTCAAATTGATTTCAAGATTTCTTGAGCCTATCGAATCAAAACAAAACAAGACAATACATCACCAAAGTCTTTAACGGAACTTTCAGCATTAGAATGTTCAATCCTGTGTAAAACTAAAGTAACTGATTCTTAAGAACCATTGCATAATATTCATATGCGGTATCAAAATATAGGTACTCGATTAAAACTAAAAATTAAAAAGTGTTTGAAGTACAATAGTTAATACGAACGTCTTAAACGAGATATTTTATTTCAACTAAGTTTTTTTATTTTTGATATGAATGTCTTTTTTGGTAATTTTACGTACCCACAAAGTCTTATATAATTTATATAAAAAAAACAATGTGTATCTAGCATTTAGGGATGTGTTAATAAAATTTCTCTAATTCGTTAATCAAGAGATAAAACTAATTACACAGCCTGCAACTGCAAAACCGGTAAGATAGTAATAACAAAAAGCATGGATGTGCAATTCGATCAAACTAAAAAGAGCAAAAGGAAAGTAATAACTCGCTCGTCTATGGACCGAAAACCCGACATTCAAATATAAAAATGCAGCAATACAAACACATTAATGTATCCCATCCACCACACAACTGGCCAACTATTCATAAATGCTTAAATGAGGGAACCATTAATTTGGTTGCCGGGTTTCTTCTAGATGAACGACCACGTTTTTCTTCTTTTAGATATTGTATTGGTGTAGAAAACAAACTTTTCCTGTAAAAATATAGAGAATCATGTAGAACGCTGTGCATCACAAAACAAAACTTACGTAAATATTTCAGAGGTGAACCCTAACTAAGTCATTGTGTTTCTGGCATGAAAAAGACTGGAGAGTTGTTAAACACCAAGGCACTGCAAGCATTTAAGGTTGAAGCTTCGTCGAGCACAAAAGCTTACAAGTTTTCTGGTCCAACTTTATCCGTGAACCAGACAAACGATGCATCTTTCGGAGAATTTTGCCGTGATACAGTATCAACAATTTGGCATTACCACGGCGGATGCCTCGTCGGAAAGGTGGTCGATAGCAGCCTGCGGGTCATGGGAATCGATACGTTACGTGTTGTTGACGCATCCACATTCAATTTCACACCGGGGACCAATCGTCAGGCCACCCTTATGATGCTGGGCAGGTACGTACTTGTGTTTCCTTCACATAACCAACTGGTTTAATTCTGAGCTTATTTGCAATTTATACAAACAGCTGATATAGCTCTACATTATTTCCCTTCGATCAAATTTTCAGGTACATTGGTATTAAGATGTTGCAACAAAGATCTTCATAAGCGATGCAGTATGCAAAAAAAACCAAGCATACTAACTACTACATGTATAAATCCTTGAATAACTCTTTCGCAACTTAAATAAATGGAACTAATGTGTTCTGAATTCTCCAGTTGCGAAAGGCTGCTAGTGTGTGTTATCTTATACTAGCCTTCATGCCCGCGAGAAGGAATTCCGTCAAATTTTATGGGATTCAAAGACTTATGTTTAAAATCAGAAATCACACAACCAACTTTTGGCAGCAGAGCTTAGGTCCTTAACCGAAACCAAGAAACACAAAGGTTTAAGACAAGTTAAGTAGGTAAAGTGAGATTACTGACATTTAGATATGTCAACAGGGGAATTCTCAAATTAAAAGAGTAGCCTGGATAGGATTAGATAAAACAATGCTGACAAACTTTACTTTGATTCATCAAAGCAGATTCATTCACGGTAGCTATAGCTGTATTGATGGCTGGGTGATGATAAGTGAACAAATCTCCCCTCAATGTTGCTTTCTCTTAAGGTGCTTTTCATGGTCTTCAACAGAAGATTGGGCAGAAGAAAATGACCTGTAGTTGAATGTAAATATCAGTAACCAAAACACTGATCAAGAAACTCGAACAAAACTTATGCATTGGCTTACTGTACAAATATATAAGATTGTTAAGTAACAGCAGAACACCAAATGGTTAGCTACAAACCGGAATTCAATATTGTCTTGAGAAAGGTTGAATGGGTATATGCTATAACACGCATCGTTACTTTCAACAAAGAAAATAATCATGGTTTCAGAGGACATTCAGGGACAAATATATAAAATTTTACAAAATGAGGTCTCACAAACAGTGACATTCAAGTTATAGATAAATGTTTCACAAAATAAAATAAAAAATTATAGAGATATGTTAACAGTGAGAAGATTACAAATGGAAAAACAAATAATTCAGCGTTAGCAATATAGACGGGAAACAATCACTTTTTATAATGGGTATTAAAATGAAAGCATGTACATAATAAGTGGATCTAAACTCTTGCACTCAACACAAAAACAATTTTCTATAAATAGAAGTCATGAACATGATAGAAATACGAAGACATATATGAACAGGATAGTGATTGTATGTGGATATGATCACTATCAGGAAATATTAAATATATACCAATTCCTATAACATATATATGAAAGCCATAAAGATGAGGTTAGAACCAACATATACCAATTGAGCCAAAAACACAGAAAATGGAGGTTTACCGATTCCAGTGAGCAAAGTAGTGAAAATGAAATCATTACCTGACCTTCAAAATCGGATTTGCAAAACTTTCATGCTCAGGTACTGAAGAGTAAGCCTCACCTAAAAAACCAACATGCATCCACTGATAACCATGAAGCCCAGAAAGCAAGCAATACCCAGATGAGAAATGGATAGAAATACGAAGAATATGAGAGAAACAGTACCTGCTTCTTCTTTTTCAGAGACTCTTCTAACTTTGAAATTTTATCGGTGCAAGCCTTTTCATGCTCTGATATCATAGTTCTTTCTCTCTTTCCTATTACCAGCCCCTCACAACATTAGAGTAAATATACTTCACTATACAGTATCTTCTCTATATATTAAGCGAAGAGGGTTAATATATATTAGAGTAAATATACTTCACTAACAGTATAAACAGTAAGCGAAGTTGTGTTTCTTACTCAGTTGCTCTTGCTCATATCGAGTGAATAGCCTTTCCTTTTCTTGTTCAAAGTTTTAAATGATACCTGTCAAATGAAATGAACAGAAAACATCCTCTTAACACAATTGTAATGAACCATATCCTTTTCAGATAACAACACCGATTTGCCTGATGCCACCTACACAATATGATACAACAGAAACACTTTATGTGGAAATAGAATAACAATGTTTGATGGAATTTGATAATTTGATACTCTTAATTCTTACTCACTAACATAACTATATGAATACATAAACTACAAATCACTATCAAATCGAACATCACAATCCACAAAAACAATAGCATTGCGAATTTCACTTGTCAATTAACACATCATGTTTTCCATCCCAAGAAATCCCGACCTGAATTCATAAATTTATAAAAACAAAGTCGAATTGCAATTTCGGATTAAGGTGTAAAGCGTAGGGAGAAGGAGGTCTTACTTGTCCTCGATGGCTAGGTAGTAGAGGCGGCACCGGGAGCCGACGACCTGGATAGACTGCTGGGGATCGTCGCGGCGTTGAGCTCGTTTGCGAGTGGCATCCATCATGTGGACTTTCCTCTCCGACCTCCAAGCCTCATGCCACATCTTTTCATCTTTCTTCTTCTCCGACTCGACCCTTTTTTTCACTGCCTTTGTGTGTGTGATTAGGAAGAAGAAGCTCGTCAATCATCAACTATCAAGACAACATAAAAGGGCAAAGTTGAAATAAAGACACTAAATGAACCTAGCTACCAAGTACAGGCACCCAATTTTGATATCTTTGATTTTGCTGGAATTGTAGCATATCTCTGTCCATGAATACCAACCTGACACCTTCAAGGCTGAAGCTTTGAGTGGAAATTAAGTTTAAGCTTTGAGATTATAGTTTAAACATCCCTCCTCAATTCTTATTCATCATTAAGCTTTGGTGTGTGCCACTTTATATAATCTCCACCCTCTTATTCTTTCACTACATCTTTTCCACCCTTTGCTATCTCCTTGTCTGTGGTCAAGACCCAAACTCGCTCTCAATTTTGAAAGTCCTCTCCTTTCTACGAGCTGCTAGCTTTTGAGTATCTACCATTACTCAAGTTCTGCAGAAGATCGCAGTACTTTCACTTAACACTTTGCAGCCTAACAACACCAAGGAAACAGTGAAAAACTAAGCCTACACGTAAACTTTTCTCCCCACCTATAACTCAAACATTCATCGACCTGCAAATACAAAGATTTAAGATGTGAAAAGGGAAAACACTTCAAATAAATCCTCTAAGATCATAACAAACATACGAAATTCATACAAGGAAATTGTATTTGGTCCATACTATTTTTCTTTTATTTTTACCCTTTAGTTTTAATCTTCTCTTGTAACAAACACAAACCAAGTACAGATTCTCAGCTGCTTATAGACTTATAGTGGTCCATATATGTATAGAGAGAATCATATCAGGCTTCAGAACTTCTGAACCCTAGCTACCAAGTACAGGGCATCCCAATATTGATAACTTTGACTGGACAGTTTGAACTTCAAGGCTAAAATTGCTGTATATCTCTGTCCATAAAGTACCTAGCCCTTGCTGACACCTTCTTCACTGCTCAAGCCTTGACTCAAAGGTTTGAGCTTTGAGTTTAAATTTCTAAAATCCCTCCTCATTTATCATCAAGCCTTGAGCTTTACAGCCATTGCAAGATCGAATTCATGAACACTTCGATACTCTATGGTAGAAACTTATATTGAAGTACCAAACTGAAGTGACTGTGATTTTAGAGCTCCCTATTAATAAGCAGAATGTAGAGTTTGAAGTTTGAACCTTCTTATTTTGCCTAGTTTTTTGTTTTTTTGTTTTGTTTTTTTTATCGAGATAATTGGTAATGAAAAGATAAAACATGAACACAGGCCCTAGGGTATGGCCTGATCATGACAAGATCAACTAAGGTAGTTCCACAAATGATCCATGAAACTCCATTTACAAAACAGAAGAACCAAGTGACTTGAGTATTACACAACATAATGTAATAACAGTAAAAACATAGGTGGTAGCCATGGCACATGCCAAAAATCAAGGACTAAATCCACCGATAACATCTGGGTGGGTTGATTCCATCCTAATGATCCTATCCAATGTGTTTTGCACCAATTGGCTAGTTTTGCAGCATTGTAGAGTCTGATTAATGTGTAGGGACCTCTGGTTCCTCTCAAATTATTGATCTTTTTAGCTAGCCCTCTGTGTATGGATTCTCCTTTGTTTTCTGCAAAATGCTGGTTCTCAAGTTAAGAACAAGTTTTGTGACTTTTACTTTATACCAAATGTTACATTCACCACTAGCAAAAGACTAGTGCAGTACGAGTTGTATAATATCTCTAATTTTCGGAATTCTGATGAAAAATGTCTTTCCCTCGAGTTCTTGAGACCTGATGAAGAGTAATAATTGACAATAATCATTCACCAACACACGAACCAGTTGTAACAACTTCAACCAACAATCTCAAAAGGGAAAGATAGCTACTAAAGTCAATTAATTGTATCCACACACCCCAATGACTTCTTCAGTTATTAGGAGCTTTATGTTCTATGGGGTTATAACAGCACTTGGCTTTTCCTATATATAACAGGAGTTTCCAAAGCAGTTCCCTTGCTACGTTATTGAGTGTTGACAAATGACAATGGGATTTGATCTTCTTTTACTTCTAAGTTAGAGAGGAAGTATTGTTCTTTTGGTTGTGGGCAAATTGGCGTTGAGGAACAGCGTTTCACCATCATTGGATTCAGCTTCTACGGGGATGGTGGAGTTCAGAACTAAAAAAGTTCAGTTGTGAGGACTGAAATCGAGTTTATTTCTTCCCATCTAGTTGTTATACTACCCCTGAAACTTTCCTGAAAGACTTTCTGATAAGTTGTTTTCCAGAGGAAATGCTAAATGTGACCTGGAGGCTGGAGCAACGTGTAAGCTTCACAGATTAGGTATGAATGGTAAGAAATCATCGAGATGATGACATTTTTTTCAGTCAGTTTAAGGTCTATATTTTAGTACTGTAATTGTGTGATGAAACTCATAAATGAAAATACAGTTGAGTGTTACCTCAGTGTGCCTTTAAGAAACTTGAAACAATTCAAATTTCAGCAGGTAATATAAACCTCATAATATATAGGAAAATGAAACTCAAATTTGGTGATAAATATGTCTAGTGATACAACTTAATGGACCACAATTGACATAATTGTGCCATCAGAAACCGGGGAATGTTGCCGATGTCTATGACACAACACAACTGTCACAGGGTCCAATACACAAGTAGTCAGGAAGAACAACAGAACACCAAACTTATTTACCAACACTTTGAGAACCCCTCAGAAAAGAGACCACCATCTCCTGCTTCTGTTCTGCCTGTAGTGGGGTAATTCACCAGCAACATGACTGTGGCGTCGGGCCTGATCAGCGAAGCTGCCCTGTGCTGCCAGACCTCTTCTTTCCAGTAGGGGAGTTCCCAACCACAGCACCAGAACTATCCCCACAAGACTGACAATTGGAGCAGCAGCAAGAAGAAACCAACTCCCCCGACTATTTTCTCCACCAGAGGTATTAGAGTCAGGTTGCCTGCCTACTTGGAACCTATGTTCCACTCTAGTTCCAAACATTAATGCAGGATCTTCATCTTCTTCATCCCTATTAGAAGTACCAATAGACCTATCCTCTCTAGCATTCTGCCGCCTGACGTGGATCTCCACTCTACCACCAGCATTCCGCTTCCCCTCTTCATAATCTCTGTCATCAGTTGGTAGCTCATAACGACAAAGGGGACAAGAATTCCGTGTACTCAACCATGGCATAATACAGGAAGGGTGATACAAGTGAAAGCAAGGAAGCTGATTCACTTCAGTGCCGATAGTCAATAGATCTTTGCAAATTGCACAAGCCAAGTCATCATGCTTCTCATGTTCCTTACTAATAAGAATGAGAGGCAGATTATTCACAAAGGAGACAGCAGCAGGAGGTGCTCCTCGTCTCAAGCTGTCTGCCTCAGCAAGATGCTCCAGCAATTCTTCAAAGCCTACTGCATCAAGATAATCACCAGAATTTGTAACATAAGGCATCATGTCTGACTCATCAAAGTTAGATAAGATGTCACGGGTATTCCTTTCCCTCATTCCCCAAATAAGTGGACCATCAGTTCCAGTAACATGTCTCCGATTGACTGGGCGGTTTCTTCTTCCAGAACTCAAATTCAAAGGGTTTCGTGGTCGACTATTGGCTTCTGCAGATTCAACCATGTTTTCCACAGACTCGACTTCTTCCCATTCATCATCTTCTTCATCCTCCTCATCGTCGTCATCTTCTTCAGGGTCATCTGAGTTCCATGGGTTGAGACCAGCATGCATTGGATCAATGTCAGTATCACTATCAAAAGCACTTCCATCATCCGGTTGGATAAATGTCTCTGTATCCAGGAAACCCTGCAGGTCTACAGAAGCATCGGAATCACCACCATAAGCACTAAAAGAAATTACATCGCTCACATCATGAGACACCCTGTACCGCCCAAAACTGACATTTGATTCACTCTCCCCATATAGAGAATCCGTGTTATCAAAACCATCACTTTCAGTATCAGAGAGAACCCGCCTCCATCTTCTAGACCCAATTGGTGTAGTACGGGAACTTCTGCGGTGTGATATCCTGGCAGCAGAATCACCATCCACAGGTAGATCCTCAATCCCAGAACCAGGGAACTGATTTTGCCGCACCTGATTAATCATATTTGGAAACATCTGGAAGAAAGCTTCCTCAACCTCAGCTGACTCAGAACTACTGTACCTAGCCCTTCTTCTTCTAGACCCAATTGGTGTAGTACGAGAACTTCTGCGGTGTGCTATCCTGGCAGCAGAATCACCATCCACAGGTAGATCCTCAATCCCAGAGCCAGGGGACTGATTTTGCCGCACCAGATTTGGGAACATCTGGAAGAAAGCTTCCTCAACCTCAACTGACTCAGAACTACGTTGCCTAGCCCTTCTTCTCCTAGACGGCCTCCTCCGATAAGAATCACGAGTGGGGGTACCAAGATCTTCAAGGTACAAGAATTTACAGTCCCCACACATGTTAGCAGTCACAAGATCTCCAATTACCTCATTCTCGGGCGAAATAGCCCTTTGGCACAGAGCACATGTTGCAAGTTCCACAGAATGGTCATCTACCACCCCACTATCCATCTGAAAAAACAAAAAATGAAAAACACAACATCAAAAATAACGATATGAAAAACCCTACTCATTAAGCAGACAAAGGACCTAGGCGATGTCCAGAGAAACTCTAAACCTCAATGAGTTTGCATTTTACTCGATCAAACTTAACTCCACCTGGTTCAACTTAACCCCAAAATTCTTGAGTCTAACTGATTAAACAAAACCTCACTAGTTGGAATTACCAATTCAACAATTCCCAATGCTAAAAACAGCTCATGTTGAAAACCCAGATTGAGCTAACATTCTGCTAAGCCGATACTAATCTCAAAACACAAGCTAGTCATGAATATCTAAGCAGATCAATACATCACAATCCAGCTTCTATTTCCAATACGAAAGTCACTTCCTTTCCTATCAAAAACTATACATCCATGTCTGAAACCCCATTTTTGCACACCCAAATCACAATGGCACCACTAGAAACCAATACCAACCACAAATTCATAACACAACAATTCAAACACAATCAAATTGTAACAAGAACATACCCAAGAAACAATCTTTACCAACAGAAACTGCAAATCAAAAATTATGGGTAGCAGTAAATTACCTTAGGAAGAATTCGAAAGCCCAAAAGCTCGGATCTTTAAAGCCCAGAAGCTCCGATCATGCGGGTCTCAAGTTTCAGATAAAGCTGCGATCTTTCAGAAATGAGTTACAGGTAAAAAATACAGAGGGACAAGACCTCTTCAACTTCACTGAGTCAGTCGTCGGAGAAAAGATTGAAGTTAGAGAGAGACGTTTGTGTCTCCCCTACTCGATTTGAATTGTGTTGTTTCCTAACGCGCGTGTCGGATCCAATCATTTATTGCTGAGTTTCAAATAGTGTGATTAACCTAACTCCACGCGCGTGGTGGCGCGTCGAGGGGTACCTGCACCGTATGAGCCAACGGTTTATACTTTGGTGGTCCTCTGTTTTGTCGCCAACAGCGTTACGTAGTCTTGTGGGTTTAGTTGTTTAGGTTAAGCTAAGCATCATCTATAGTTACAAAGATTAGGCTTGGGCGCCTATCATTTCCTAACATTTTCTATTTAGGAAATGATGGGTGCTAAGAGAAAATGTTAGGTTTTAGATGGAAGAAATAGAGAAAGATCTTTGTTCCCATGTATTCTTGTCTCTAGACCTAATTTTCTGATGGGTGATTTTTCGGTATCTGGTGCGGTAGTGTGTTTTAAACGAGTTTACTTTAGAGTTCGAATGCTCGAAGGCTTTAGATTTTACACTGAAATTATGTTTTGAGGGATTTTTGTAATAATTGTGTAATAAATGGAGAGATCGTAATAAATGAAGAGATCATAACGTAAAACTAATCATTTGGTAGAGTTGAGTTTCTTTCTCCCTTTTTTTTCTTCTGTTTTTGTTGTTCGAATCTGTATCTCGACAATAAATGAAAGATATATGTTCGCCAAAGTTTTCGGAGATTGCAAATTCTAAGAAAAATCATATCATATAAATACAGTATGAAGAGTTAAAATCATCATACAACTGTGCATACCAAGACAAAATATGTTACAAAGATAATAAACAACTAAATAAGCAATCGCGTAAGGACCTCAATCCCATTCTCCAGCCCTAATTCTGAATTATATATAATTTCATCTGTCTTGTTTTTAGTCGACTTTTTTTCACTCAAAATCACTCGATCAGAAGTAAGAATAGATATTGTTTAGTGGAAAATTCCACACACCTAAATTTATAAAAAATAATAATAATAATAATAATAATAAACAAAACAAAAAAACCAAATATATAAAATAAAATAAAAAATCTTCACCCTCTCTAGTAAGACAAAGGTACAACACTACAATGTAGCTCCTCCTGCAAACAAAGCCCTGATCGTCCATTTTATGTGTGACCTCGTCGTTTTATGCTGTATACAGCGGAGTCTGCACTCAATCGTACCTCTGCTAAGACCTGCATCCCTATTTGCTTTGACCATATTTTCACTCCTCACTGTAAATCAATGCGCTTCTCCCTATCATTCTGTGTCACATTTATTTACCTCAAACACATATATTAACGTCTTCCCAGCTGGGTGAGAGCTTGATATGGAATCAAATATGAAGCAAATAGAAGAACATATATGAGGGTTAACCATTTTACCTCATCTGTGATACATATTCATTTCTCTCACAAAAAGAAACCATAACCCATTTTCATAGCTGTAGCTGAGCTCAAGTAACCTCCTTTGCCACCCAAAAGGCCAAAACTTTCATCCACAGAAACAAAGAATCACCCATTTCTATAAAGCCCTGCAACTCTTCTTCCCCAAAGGTTCAGTCTTTGTTTAGCTAGACACTCTGAAAATGTCCAGGTGGGTCTTGTTCATGTTTGTGAAAGTGTCTGCGTGAGTTTGGTAAAAATTTCTCAACTTTAACAATGTGGGTTTTTGGTGTTAACTGTGTTATAGTAAAAGAATTGGAAAGTCAAAAATTTTGAGAGAAGGGTATAGGAGGAGCCCCAGATTGTCTGCTTTGGAAGATTGTAAGGCTAGTGGTGGCACTAGACTTGGTGCAAATACTAGCACACAGCAAATGAAGAGCTACTTGGGCTGTGATGAAGGACCAGCTTCTATGACAACGGGTAGAAAGAAGAGAAGACTCTCTCCTTATGATGAAGCTGCCTGCCATTCTCGTTCAGCCTCACCAAAATTTGTAATAGCACTCACTTAAACTACTTTGAATTCGATAAAGTTTACGACTTGGGGCTAACATGTTGCTTAAACCCTTTAAGGGTTTTGTTTCCATATTAAGGTTTATCAATATCCTGTTTGATGTGTTATGCAGGGTCCTGTGGAAGTTAGTCAGGAAGAAAACCAAACTAGTAGTGGTGAGCCTCATTTTCTGCATAATGACTTTCTGTTATGTTTTAATGGCAATGCTTTTGTAATTTGCAGTCTTTGTGTTTTTCTTTTCGCTATCAGATTCCCTGGCAGTGTGGCGTAAAGATATTGGAATACCTGCCTCAACTGGTTAGTCCTCATTTTCTAATTAATTGCTGTTGTTTTTCAAAAGAATTGAATTTTAACTTGGTGATTGTGTTAGATCAACAATCTTCTGCTCTATCTGCACTGTGGTTGCCAGAAAAGCGCTTACTTGAGCTGGTTCTTGACATACTACAAAGGTGGGGGTCTTCTTATATAGCATTCAAGAAATTGAGATAACAAAAGCCATAACTGTAGCACTCTTATCATTTGTAGTTATATATATGTAAGATAAATTTTATGACACATATGCTTATATACATGTTGTTGACAAATTACAGGAGAGATACCTATGAAATATTTGCTGAGCCAGTTAACCCCAATGAGGTGTATATCTCATTGTTGTTTTATCATTTAATATTTCAATGTTTTCTTTTCCTTTCTTGCCATGGTGATGAAGTTTTCTGCTCGTTCATTAGGTTCCGGATTATTATGAATTAATCGAAGAACCAATGGATTTTGGGACCATGAGGGCTAAACTACATGAAGGACATTATAAAAATCTTCAGGAATTTGAGGTTTGTTCCTTTCTCAAAATGTAGTTGTATTTTACATGATGTACATCATTCAAAAAAGATATATATGTCATGTTTACCTGGTCTCAGATACTTTTTTGTTCACTACAAAGGCTCTGCCTTTGATTGTTTAGAATGTTCATATTCATATGTTGTCGAACATGACTTCTGACTTGTCATCTGACAGTTGATTAATATCTGTTTGCAGCATGATGCATTTTTAGTAACAGAAAATGCAATGCATTTCAATCCCACAGCTACCATTTATTTTAGACAGGTACATTAACAGTTTCTGGGAAGTTTGATCTAATTCTACTACTATAAAATCTAATTTGCTCCATCAAGTATAAGTACTCTTGTTTTCTGCAGGCACGTTCCATACATGAATTAGCTAAGAATGTATTTCACATTCTGAAAACCTATCCTGAGAAGCTGGAGTCAGACTTCTTAGAGGCTAGACAAGGAACTGGTAGGAGGGCTCAAGTTGAAGTTGGAAAGTCAGACTCATGTCCTAAAGTTGCTACAAATATGAAACCCCTTGGCATGAAGATTGGGGGTTCATCAAAAGCTACTGGACACTCGCTTAGTGGTTCATCAAATACCAGGAGAGGTCCAGCAAAAACTGGGTGCTCTGGTATTGATAAAGGAGAGCGGAAACTTCTTTATGGTAAGAAATAAAACCCACACTATATGTACTCCTAGTTTTGTAAGGAAATTAAATCTCTTTACACCAAGATAGCCAATTGTTTTCATTAACTATTCAAAAATTAAGGCTACAGTAGGATATCTCTTGATCTTGTTTGTTACATTTCCATAGGTACTAAAGATGATGGAAAATCTAGGTCTTTTGAAGCAGATCGACGCGCCACATACCGACCTTGGAAATCCTACCTCAGTGAGCATGAGTCTATTGGTTTGTCATTATTTAGTGATCCAAAACAACTTCTGCATGTAAGTCTTTGTTGCTTGTGCTAGTCTACCGAGATTCCCTCATATGCAATGTCTCAAGTGAATTTTGACAGAAAGTCTTTCCCAAGAACCAGGTG
Source organism: Fragaria vesca subsp. vesca (assembly GCF_000184155.1). Lineage (NCBI taxonomy): Eukaryota > Viridiplantae > Streptophyta > Magnoliopsida > Rosales > Rosaceae > Fragaria > Fragaria vesca. Next base: position 6,335,675 of record NC_020496.1, read on the forward strand.
GTACATGAACTATGGATACCGTAATGTGTTAATCACATGACTATCTATGGCCTTGGATTAGGAAAAATGCAGATTTTCCATATTTTGTGCTGACCTTATTTAAATGAATGATCTGTTGAATTCCCTTCTGTCCTCTCTGTGTGTATGTGCAACACAGCAAGCTAGTTATATCCACTTTAAGTGAGTAATTTAGGGAAGGTGTTTAACTAGTGTGGATTGTCATTTAAATTTTATCCATTGATGCCACAAAATGTATCACTAAAACACACAATTTTGCTTTGTAGGTAAATCACCAGGATTTTTCGTACAGAGAAAGCTTGATGTCGTTTGTCAAAGATTTAGGACCAACAGCTAAGATGATTGCTAGAAAGAAGATACTTGGCTGTCTCCAACAGCAAGAAAGTCACTTTCCTTTGGCATCTACTTGTCCCCAGCCAGCACCTAGTACTACTGCTTTTTCTGCAGCACCCTCTCATGGGGGGCATCCTACGATTATGGAGACCGCTCACACTACATTTCATCTGCCATCCAATGGTGACCAAAGTAATTCACATGCTGAATTTAATCAAAATCATAGAAAAGAGATTCATCAGTTGGATTCTTATCCATTGAAAGCTCACACTGGAGACCTCAGTTGCATAGCTTCTGGTTTACAAAACACCAGCAACAAGTCAACAGCAATGATACTAAACCAAGGGAACCTGCCTAATCAAGCAGAGTCTATGGTATCTCCTTCAGACTCTCAGTCTAATGTGCTGAAAAAGCTGGAAATTGCAAGTCTTAGTAATAAGAGCTGCACATATAAATTGACTCCAGCACCTATGAGCCAAGATGATGAAACAAAAGCTGCTCAAGGCAAAATTCATGACATCAGTAGTTTGTTTAACACACGCCAGATGCCAAAACCAGACCAATCCAATCCACTGGCTCAGCAGTTCACATTTGATCTTCCATATTTGAGAGCTCAACTTGGTAAGATAAGTTCTGGTGAGGGTCGGTTCTTGCAGAATGGTTCAAGTGGTCAGCTGCAGTTTTCTGATAATATAGTTGTCAAAGAGACTCGATATGTACCTGCCATATGGAACTAAGACATCTGCCTAGCTCATGTTTGTGATTATCAATAGCACCAGTCATTAGTGGTTAGTTCTCATACTGTTTGATCTCTTGAGCTGTAAGCAAAAGACTGAAGTTCTACCAGAAAGAAATAGCAAACATTCTCACTTAAAAGGTCCTTTTGTTTAGTCCTCTAAATCGATGTTTCATTCAGACCAAAAAAATATCTAATTGTTCAACTCATCACTAACTGATATACAATAAAGCAGAAAGTATAAACGGATAAACAGATCAAAAAAGAAGCATGTTGTACATATCAGTAGTTATAGATAATTCTACAATCCCCAAGCCTTTATCTCTTGCTTTGGATGCTATGATGGACTTTTTCTTTGGTATGTAAATAGTACAATACCATCTACAATTATACATGCTCATACAAAAGTGTTCTAATATACATGCTCATACAGAAGTTCACGTACTATATAGGAAGTGCTTGGCTCGCTCAAAGTAAGAGTTCATTGCAATCTTTCTTATAACTTTGGCCCCGAATCCCCACCAAAAATATATGAAAGGAGATTCAACCGCATGAATTTGACCTGTCATACCAATACGATTACTTGTACCTAAAGCAATCAAATCAGCCAAGCTAGCCAATGCAGATTAATTATTGGATTCTTATGAAAAACACAAAATGGTTCACACGTCAACAGCTCCGAAGTGTTCCCTTTACAATTCAATTACATGGTCCACTTCCAACCTTTCATTATTCCTGAGTAGCTGTCACACCTAGAACATGTTTATGTGACTTGCTTTCATTATTTTGAAGAAAAATGAAAAAAAAAATCTGAAACACATCTCATAATTATCTGAATCACTTCATCCATAATATGTTGAAAAAAGCACTTCCTTCTATCAAGGAGTTTAGTTTACATCTTATACGTTCCTCGTTGAAGCTAAGATTCTCGTAAAGTAATCATTTGTATGTATGCTCAATGTTGTCATTTTTGTTAGTTTTTTTTTATCCACAAACAACTAAAATACTACAACGGGTCTAACCTAAGTCGAACTCACGACCTCTCACTTACAAAAGAGAGACTGATGTCACTAGACCAAATGGTACTGGGTCATTTTTGTTAGTTTTACACATGAATTTTTGTATCTAGGAAACACAAAAAAATTGTGATTGAGGGTAGCATGGAAAAACAATCTCCTTTTGTGATATAATTGTGGTGATCAGGGACGGTTATGGAAATGAAAAGTGCAGGAGGAGAAGAGAATGGAATAAGGAACAGGTGGAAATGGGGGTTTGGAAGTGAGTATTATATATAGGAAGGAATGTTGAGCCCTATAATATTTTTTCTGGTTTTGCAGCACTCGTTTCATTTCTCTCTCTCTCCTTCATATTTCGGTTTCTCATTTTGCTTCGTGAAGAAAAGGCGGAAGAGTTCGTTAAACACAAGCCTCACCAAACCAAAACAGAACAAGAACAAAAAGAACACACACCACCAACCATAAACAGGGGCCGTTAATTGGTTGCTTCCTTCTTCGTCTTCGTCGTCGTCGTTGTCAACCCGGTGACGGTGACGGAAAAGGGATCTCAATCTCATATTCACTCCATCTCTGTTTTGTTTTTGATCGGAAGGTGGCTGTATTTTTCGGCTAAGAGAAAATGGCGTACAGAAGAAGGCAGGGGATGACAAGAGCCTCTACTTTCAAAGAAGAGATTGTTCATCGTCCACCTGACGATATGAATCCATCTGCTTCCCCTCTGCAACCTTCTCATTCGTTTAATGCTTCTTCTTCTCTCGCTGCTCAGGCCATTCGTGCCTCTGCTCTATCAAATGAACGCAATCGAACCAAGGTTTGATTGGTTTTCGCAACTTGATCATTTTCATCTTCGCAGATCTTTCTGATCTGATTTTTGATTCATTGGAAAATTACTTGACAATTGAAAATGATAATGCAGGACTTCGCGGCCTATGAAGATTCATCAGCAAAATCCGGGTTTTGGGGTGTTCTGGCTCGAAAAGCCAAGGCCATTCTTGAAGAGGAGGATGCTGAGTTTCAGCAAAGTGATGTGTTTGGCGACATCATAGCATCACCTAAATTATCGCCATCACCGCTCTACACTACTTCCGGTGGCCCAACTCAGGTGATCGAAACTCAAACTTTTTGTGTTACATTACATGCTTAATGAAATTGTGGCTCGAATTGACATACAATGATCTTGTTTATGCAATGTAGCGTACTATGTTAGCATAGTGAAATTTGTTATACTAATTCTTGGTAAGTTTTTGTTATTGGACAGTTTCAACAAAAATACCAGTTATCTGATAACAGAATGGAACATCCTGCAATCCGCAAGGGTTTGGATAGAATCACAACTTCCCTTAATAATCTTGGTGACACTTTCGAGAAGGCTTTTGAGGTAAAGCTAATGCTAGAGTACGGATGCATGTCAAGTTCAGTGCTATAGGGGATAGCACTGTTACATTTATGGAGCATTTGTATGATTTTTGTGTTGTGAATTTGGCTTTTCAGGAGGGCCGAACAATTGTGGAGAGTAAAACTGCCGACATCAGACATCAAATTCAAAGAAGAGGAGACCAACCGGAGGGACAAAATCAAGCTTCTTATTATGGCATCAAACAAGCTAGGAGCCCTGATACTCAAATCAAGGCATCTCGCGACGTAAGGTGGCAATTATGTATTTGTGTGTGTGTGACTGGATAAGACTAGATTGATCTTACTGATGTTATCAAAATGTTAATTAGTGATACTGATATGAGTATAGTTCCTTGCACTAAATTTAACAATACAAAGGGGTAAACCTTCTGCAGAAAATTTGATTTATCTATAGGAAACTAGCTGGACTTTAGAATTGCATTACATAAGTTGAACTTCTTGTCAAGTTTGGATGTGTGATTAGAAAACTCTGTCTGTTTCACTAAAGCTAGTGAAATGCATAAGTGGTATTTGTTTTATGTCACAGGTTGCAATGGCAACGGCTGCCAAAGCAAAGTTACTTCTTAGAGAGCTGAAAACTGTTAAAGCCGATCTGGCTTTTGCCAAGGAAAGATGTTCTCAACTAGAAGAAGAAAACAAGCGCCTTCGCGAGAGTCGCGAGAAGGGAGTAAACCGAGCAGATGATGACTTGGTATGTATAATGTGTTAAGGATCTTGTCTAATTCATTGTCTCTCGTATATATTATGCTTAAAACTTGCACATGTATATGTCATTAGCTCTGCATCTTTAAAAGTGCATTGTTTATATTTCAGAAATGAGGATTCCATGAACTAATTGTTCTAACATGTATACATTTATCTGATCTTATCAGATTCGCCATCAGTTGGAGACCCTTTTAGCTGAGAAGGGTCGATTAGCCAATGAGAACTCAGTATATGCACGAGAGAACCGTTTCCTGAGGGAAATTGTAGAATACCATCAGCTCACAATGCAAGATGTTGTGTATTTATCTGACGAAGAAACAGAAGTTTACCCCCTAAGTAGCAGCCCTGAAGTTGCGCAAATACTCTCGCTTTCTCCGCACTCATCAGCACCACCATCCCCACCACCAGAGGACCTTTCATCTATGATCTCACCAGATACCAAGGAAATACTTGCTGCCCACATTAACCCACAAGCGAATAAAGATGCTTCTCAAAATGAGGTCACTCCAAGTTCAGATATCTCACCTTCTGTAGGAGAAGTTGCTAAAACACCTTCTGTAGGAGAAGTTGCTAAAACACCTTCTGTAGCAGAAGTTGTTAAAACTGCTTCTGTTGTAGAGGAAAGTAAAACAGATTCTGTAGCAGAAGACACTAAAAGACCCCCTGCATCTTCTGCCTAAAAATTAGTGTAGCATCTGATTTTCTCTTTTTGTTGGTCCTTTTTTCTCTTGGAGAGAGGAAGAGGAGGACAGTGGAAGAGAGATAGTAATTCTTCCACTGCCTGCAGTACTATTAATCTGTGCATGTAATAGTTTGTTGGAGGTTTGGATTTTCTCCAGTGTCCTGTCTTCCTTGTACAAACCAGTTTGCGGTTCTTTGTTCCAGGGTTTCAGAATTCTTATTTGATTGTAGAGTGGTTCGAAATAATGTGACTGATTCTTTTGGTACAATGCAAAACTCTTGTTGTTCTATAGCTATCTTGGTGTATGCTAAAAGGTATGATCAAATAGGATCTCAAAGTTTTTGGAAACACTTATTTGCTCTCCAGTTTGTCAGCTTCTTATGTGCTGATACAGAAATCTATGACCATTTCCTGTATTAGTGTTTGGTAGAGAAACAAGTGAATATATCTACAGCAAATGACAAGGATATTATAAACTGAGATATAACTCATATAACCATTTGACTTGAACATATATAAGTAGAAAAAAGAAGGGTGAAGATTTCATGCACTGCCTATCACAAACATAGGAGGGGACATTTGCAGTTCTGGGAAAATTCTTGTGCTGATTTAACCATTCCTTATGTGTCTTGAGTCTCAAGTTTCAGCTCAACTCCAGTTCAATTACCGTCCAGCAATCACAGAGATCCGGTGAAGGGCAAGTTACTGATAAAGGAAACGACAACTTCATCGGTATATTGCCATAGACATCTGAGAATTCAGAATCTTGGAATGTTTCTCGATTTAATTAAGTACTGCAACTGAAATGGATGATTTGTGATACCATGATCCCTGATCAGGTTACAGAATTTTCCACTCTTGCCGTTTCTGTTTGGAGTGAATAAGGGTTGTAATTTCTTCTCTTTCATATTAACATGTAGTGGGATTTAGCAGGTATGGATTATGATTCAGATAACTCTCATAAAAGTTATTATCGTTAGAAAAGAACAACAGTGAATAAAAATGTGGAATTTCTGATTCGAAATTAATATCACTATTGTAAAGCATGCAAGGAGTTAGACAGGAAGGAGAGACAGATGAAATGATGAATATTCAAAGTTCGAACAAAATATTCTCACATTGTCATCTGCCCATCTATTTCACATTTTCACACAATTTTGCCTTCCTATTCGACATTTCTTCTGCCGGCGTACATCATCAAGCAGCAAGTCTATTCAATATGAAGTAAGAAACAAAAGAAAGAAATACTGGAAGAAGAAACACAACTCGTTTAGGCAGAATCTCAAAGCTCTCAGATCCTTCTTCAACAATGGTCTCCAAATTCGGACATTGTGAAGGTTTATGGTGGGATATCACAGCTAGCGGTGCAACCTCGCAACTCAATTCCTTTGCCATGACTATATTGAGGATCAAAGATATGAAATATGCTCAAGGAAAGCTAGAGAGACCGAAAGAGATTGTGTTTCTCTTGCAGACTATGACCAATGAATACTTCTTCAAGGAACTGTTACATAGAAATGGGATTGGAGAAAGGCTTGGGGAGCCATCCTATATATACATTAAGTTGGGGAATGTCCTGTATTAGAGGTCCCAAAAATAGGATGTGGTAGCTAGTCTTGCTGTACAAATTAGTGGTGGACATGAGGCCATACCAGAGAAACCTATGTAGGAATTCTTGAGAAAAGAAAGATGGCATATTGAACAATTGCCACCCGCAAGAGAAAATAGAAAATCTAGAATCTAGAATCTAGAGGGTTAAATAGTATGATCTAAAAAGAAGGATAACAATAATGGAAGGGGAGCCAGGCTAAATTTCATTGAAGGCAAACATATAGATATCAACGCAAATGGTGATTAAAGGAATTTCTTGTTGCTTAATTGGTGAATTACATACATTTTTGACATTTTCTCAATACAACTTCTGTATGAACAGTAGTCAGTTCAGTTATACCTAACTACTCTCTTTCCAAGGGGTAAACATGAACAAGGCACAGCAAAAATACAATCGAATATACCAGTGTAGTCACAAGGATGAGGAGATGCCTGCTTCGAACCATAATTTGAACTTCAAATGCAGAAACACACCTCGTTTTTACAGTTGAACGACCTCAAAACAGCTGGAAGAACAAGCTCGTTGATCCATCGCCAAATGATCTAAGATCTGCAGGTTTTACCAAAGCCCTGCACAACGGGCAGGTTCGTTCCCTCTCAAACCTGAAAAAAATTGACTGGCGTCAGCAAACGAAAAGAATGACAGATCGAATCCCATCCCAGGCAAATTGAGTAAACTTTAAAAATTGCTCAAACCATTGAGAAATCTACATACTTTGTTTGATAAGTATATCTATAGATGTTATCTTGATATCAAGAGGTTGCAGTCAAGATAATAGGTAGGGTAGGAAAATAGTTTCAACGAAGAAACAATGCTACAAAGGTCATCGGTAGAAACAATTACCAAATGCAATATAAAAAGCAAGATCTGGACAACAGTAAGTATACTAACCATTCTGATACACAGTCCTCACAGAAGATGTGCTTACAACGAAGCAAAATAGGAGCATGCATTTTCTCCTGGCAAATTGCACATAGATCGCCAGCTGCAACGACCTGCAGCACACCAACAATAACTTAGAATGCATGAAACACCAGCTCTTCAAATATTCCATTAACCAGGTTTACAGATTTTTAAATTTGCACTCAATAATCTAAAGAATATATCATTAATTCCCAAACTAATAAGAACATCATACAAACAGACCACTGGGGCAATTACACTTGTGTGGCAGACTTTAAAGGGCGTTCCAGTTTACCTGCTCTGATGTTGCATACGCCCCATAGTGAACCTCTTTACGTGACAAGACCTTCAATGCAGCAAAGAAAGATTGTACCTATCCGCCAATAAGTGAAGCAGAAAACAGTAATGACACGTGAAAAACAACTACTTGGCAGAACTTATTCTTCATTATAGTTTCACAATAGAATATAGAAATTATATTAATGTAAAACTACCTTCTCAACAACAGATGTAAGCTTGAAGGTCAAATATAACCCCGTCATTAGTGACGAAAAGAGACTACCATATTCTTTGTTCAAGAAGAAACGATACCAAACTGGTGTTGGTAACAAGGCCCGGTACAACAGAAGTAGATACTCAACCAAAGTAAGCATTTGACCCTGGAAAAAAAAGGCACACACTTCTCTGGTCAATACATATGGAGCAAACAAATTGCAAAAAAGGGGCGCCAAACTTATGAACCTAGTTCATTGCAGTTCTAGAAATCAAATGAAAGGCAAAAAGTAACTACAACATTCATTAGAAGTGCCTTTCAGCCTGTTCCTGTTGTTTCATTTAGTCTTTTCCCATAACAAAACAAGTTCTCCAATTAGTTATTGACTTATTAGCTCACCTGCTTACGATAGTTACGTCCTCTGCTGTTCTTGTAGTACATTAATAGAATAAACTTGATCACCATTGCTGCCTGCCGGACCAAGGTATCTGAAAATAACCAACTGAGGTGACCATTGCATAACAGCGAATTTAACTTACGACTTGCACACAGCAAGTACAAAGAGGAAATCTAACAGTAAGGTTTATTTCAAAGCTTTGTGACACATACAATCAGCGAAATGCTCTGTAAAAAATATATATGTACTGATTTGTTTCTATCTCTGACCATGAAGAAAATCATGTCTGCATGCACATAAAGCTAGAACACGTCAAAAATCATGCTGTACAAGAAAATGGTATCTAGATGTGACAAGTGAAGCACCTTTCAAGGTGCGATTTGAGCTTATATTAAAAGAAAACATTGAAAAGTTAAGCTCTTATTACCATCTCATTACTAGCCTAATAGCAGTGCCACATAATGCAGCCTATGCAGGTTATATGTAGATAAGACCACTTCAGAATATAATTTGGAAGTTCAAAATCTGAAAAGTACAGCTACAATGAAAACTTGGGAAAAGAAGATTACCATTAACCATGATGATAAAAATTGCATGCCAGAAAGGTGGTATAACTTTGGGAGGAAGCATAACTAAAGGGTACAAAAGATCATCATTCTGATACCACCAGTAAACACCAATCACATGAACTGAAAATGCAATAGAGATGCCGGCTAGAACAGATATTTTCCTCTCTCCCTGCACCAATCATATCATATTCTTGATAAATAAAACATCATAGACACAACAAAAAACTTATTACATGTACAAAAATAAATAGAATCATTTCAATAATACCTTCAAAGCTGTCTGTTTCTTTAGGATATCATTCGACTTAAACATAACAGCAGCAATCCAGATAGTAACAAAGAAACCTGCAAGTTATTACAGAATAAATAAAATGGTTATATTAATTTAAAAGAGGGGATAAAGATAGCCAGTAAAACTGGATTCTATATAGTCATAATGAGAATCATTATTCTAAAACTTCAAGCAGCCCTATTAAACATTTTAATCACTAAGATCAAATTTTGAAAGAAAACTTGACTCCAGAGAAATTCTTTGATACATGAGAAACTTGATAAGGCTTCAACTGATGAGGCAACATGCAAAAGAGGACAATCAAATAGGTGTGATTACAACCAGTGTTCAACATACAACTGAGATAAGGGCCAACTACTGTAGCTTCCTGGAAACTTAAAAATGTCAGAAACATGGAATGGGCCCTTGGCAATAGATAGATTACCACCGGGTGTCCACAATGGACTACAGAATATGGTTAGGTGACACCATAAAAAAGCACCTTTCACGGAACCACTTGTCACTTATAATTCTTCATACACATGTATGTGTCTTATAATCAAGTGTTACTTGTCGCCACAGGTATTTAAGTTAGTGGAGAAACGTACTCGCACTCTGACCCATATGACCAAACACATTGTGAATCTCAGAAGGAATGTCAAGCCAAGAGTCATCGAATAGCGATATGCACGATAGAGGTCCAACTAAAAGTGACCATTAATATTCTTTTGCAATAGGAAAAAACATTGTTTATTTCAGTAAACATAAGCTTGAAGACTGACCTTGCAAATGCTGGCGAATGAAGACCACCAATAAAAGCAAGGAAAAGGGCAGGACCTGCTCAATCCACCTAGCTGCCTGCTGAATATCGTATCTCTGATAAGAAGAATCCCTACCATTAGCCCCAGCACCGTCACCAGCTTCTCCATCAGCAACTCCATTTACCGACTGGGATATGCCTTCTCCAGAACCAATATCCGTTCTACCATCCACCTGACCTTCCTCCGATACCAAACTAACAGACCCCACCCTCGCTATGTGCTGCCCTGAAACATCATTCTGCAGAAGACCACTCTCCCTCAACTGCCCAACTACTAAACCCCCTCCCTCCCTATCATTCTCCTGCTCCCCTGCATCAATTATCCTAATCGAAACCTCCCCATCATTGCTGGCCTGCTCAGTCTGAGCATGATGCTGCTCCCTGAATGCGGCCGCGCTGCGTCCCCCAATCAGAGACTCGGCTTCCTGGTGACCGGACCGGCCGCGCAGAAGCCCCGAGTACTCCAGCAAGGCAGACAGTGGCGCCTGTATAAAATTCGAAGCCGAAAGCATCCCATATCTCCTAGAGCTACTATTGCCCGAAACCGGAGCTCTATACGAGTCCAGATTGCCACCTGGCGCTTCCATTTCCCTAAACGCCCAAACCCTAACAGTAAAGCCATCACACAATAAACAACAATTCCGAAACCAATTCGTCTCCAATTTCAATAAAGATGAATCCTTTCTTCCGTAGAAAGCAAGAAAACGAATACAAAATTCGAAATTGAAAGCAGAATTCACAAGAAAACTCGAAACGAAGAAATGAGAGAGAGGTGGACCTTCGAAAGCGCAGAGGTGATGGGGCTTCAGGGGAGAGACGGCATCGGAGGAGCCCGGAACGGAAGGAAACGCGCCGGCGGCGCGGCCAAGACGGAATCTTGAGACGGCCGGGGAGGAGCGATTGCGAATATGATGAGTGGGAAGGGTGGAGAGGGCTAGGGTTTGGAGAGAAATGTGGGAGAGAATAAGGAGAGGTTGATGATGATGATGAAGAAGGTGATTGGGAATTTGGGAATTTGGGAATTTAAGAAAGAATTGAAATTGGTTTTGGGTTTGGGTTTGGGGGTGTGTGTAAATTTGGTTTCTCTTTCTCGCTCAAAGAGGAAGAGCGCGAGAAGAGAAAGAAAGTAGAGGAATGCCCCAACGACGAGCTTAAAGGCACAATGAAGAAGACAACCCTCTCTCTCTCTTCCTCTTCCTCTTTTGTTTTTTTTGTCCTCTTTGTTTTGGTTTTTTTTTTTTCAGAGTTGACCAATGTCAACAATCCCAAACAAAAAAATATGTATAGTTCTCATAGACAAAGCATTTCACATAGCTCAAGCTCTCCCATTGGTGTCTCCGTCGTCAACTCGTCATCACTGTTATGACTTGGCTTGGTTTGATCGGACTTACATTAGCGTGCCATTTTCGCATATGTACGTATTGTGAATGTTTGAAGACAATAAGGCGATCGACTGGTGGCCAAGAAATGTTTGATTCGCTACCTGTGTTATTGGTTAGTGTTATCATATATGTGCGAGCTCTACATTTCTAAATTTGATGTATACTCCCATACGATCTTGTATTTGTACAATTTAGCTCGAACGATCATGGTATACGATAAATTTAGTGGTGACGGAGGATTCTCTTATAGTCTTATTAATATTGTCACGGTTAATATTTGAAATTACTTAAATAATAGTTTGTTTTTTAACAAGAAGACATGTCATCATGATCATGTTATAGAGAGGGATAACATTAACTCCATCAACACAACTGACAAATGATTAGGGTATACTAAACTAAACAGGTCATAATCCGGCCCATTAGCCAGAAGGCTATTTAGGGTTATCGTCTTTTTATAGCGTAGATGATAGATTTCGGAGAGGGAGGGACGTCGCCTTAGGGTTTCAACATAAATCATCACCAATTCGCAATGTTCACAAGGCCGATGCTCAAGAGGAAGGAGGAGGAGGAGGAGGAGGAGTCGGCTTTATTCTGGCCGCTGAGGAAGAAGAACGGCGTCGTTCCGGACTCTGAGAAGATGCATGAACGAAGATGGGAGAATTTATGCATGGACTGCATAACCAAGGTGTTCACAAGAGTTGGAATGGAGTCACTTATTCTGTCACTCCCTTTTGTATGCACGTCATGGTACGCAGCAACCCTGGATCCTTTATGCTGGCAATACCTCTATTTTCCAGACCTCGAACCTTCTCTTTTAACTGGCCCTAACTCGACTAAACTAGAAAGCTACGGTCCATTCTACGATAAGTTTGTAGAGGAATACCATATTGAAAGAAATCGATCGCGATTCTCCATCACTGCTTTCATAAAGCTAGTAGTCAACAGAAGCAACGGAAAAGCTCTTGAGCTGAAGATGCCTGGATTTTCTACAGAAGAAGCTTTGAGATTTGTCTCAGACGCATGCCCTAACCTTAGGGTTTTGAATTTGCCCGATGACTTGCAGATTTTCAAGCATTCAGGGATTATTCCGGAAGTAATTGGAAAGTGGAAATCTCTGGAGCAATTGCATCTAGGTAGCAACCTCAAGAAAATAAATGTTTTGGTAGATGTTGCTTCACCTCGCTACTTCAGTGAATATTTACAGTCGTCGTTGCTGGCTTGCGTTTGCCATGACAATTTGAACAAAATCCTGGAGCAGATCGGCATACACTGCAAGCATTTCATGGGTCTACAACTTGAGATTGAAAAGGTTGATATAGCTACGGCATCGGAGATCGTGAAATATTTGCCAGATATTAAGTTCTTGAAGTTGATACAGTGTTACATTCAAAACGATGGCATTGTTACACTATTGAACGGCTGCAAAGAGCTCGAGACTTTCTATGTTAGGGGGGATCGTCACAGTTACCGTTACCATGGTTTCTTGAGGAGAAAGATCATAGGCGTATACGAACTTGGAGCACCTCATGATTGGAAAGTCATCAGAACGATGGTTTGAGTAAAGGTTGATGGTGCGTTTGTAAATGAAGAAGTGTACATGCATGTATAAGAGCTAGCACCTTATCATGTCATATCACTTGCTTGTTTAATCTTTAATCTTAGATTTAGACTCATGTTGACCAAAAAAAAAAAGACTCATGTTTGGTCCTTGTGCATGCTTCAATTAATAAACCAGCAGCTCTCAACTCTTATTCCAATTTAAATTGATTCTTCCTGTAACATTGAGATTTTTGCGACTTTGTTCCCAAGTAATCGATATCCACTCTTCCTCATTTTTAAGCTTTTTAACTTTAAATTTCAAACTACCAGGGCATAACATAATGCGGTAGAGCAGTTTTGAAGTTTTTTGGAACGTCTCTTTCTCTTTGGATGATCCACATATATACTTCCTTTCCTGAAATACTTAGGGTTTTATCGCGCCACCCCTGCGTCCTCTTTCGAATTCTCTCAATTAAATAACTGAAAGCTTCCAACTTCGAAGCCCCAACCTCCATAGGCAAACCAAGATACTTGTCATGTTTTTCAACCCGTTTCACATCTAGCACAGCTGCTAAACCATCATGTAGACTTCTGTTAACATTTTTGCTGAATGAGATCAATGGAACTTTTCTCATAATTAACAAACCTGTTGTCCCGTCGCTGTCTCATAGGCTTGAAGTATGTTGCGCAAAATAACACGTTCCTGATATCCTGCTCTCAAGAAAATGAAAGAATCGTCTGCGAAAAACAAATGAGAAATATATAGGTGGAGCCTGAGTGCACACTTTTTTAGGTTGCAAACAATACAAGACAGTCCCATGCATGATCAAATTTTGTTTTTGTTTTGATGTTTCGGCCACCACCTTCATCCTGCAGTATCGAGTTTGGTGGGTTAAAGCTCCTCGATCGGGTAACATATAGCTTGGTTTTGTTTTGGCTGTAGCAGAAGCGCAACTGATAGCGTATGAGAGGGGCAGGCTGGTCATTACGCACTGACTGAACCAGAACCACTGTTCCATTTTGGTCCACACCTTCTCGCTCGCTCCAACGAGGACCTTGGGGATTTCATCTGCGCCGCGGAGCACTTTAGCATTCCTGACCTGTCCACTGTGCAGTGCGGGCCCAGTTTCACCACTGCAGAAAATGAGTCAGATCATAATGAGCTGGCTTTGTTATTGCAGAATCTTATATACCATACATATAGAATTTATTTATTTTGTTTATTTATTTTACTATTTACCATAATATCCCTCGTTTTTAATAGTCTGAATTAACTTTAAAAGGGCAATATTGACAAAACTTAATTTGGTGATTTCTAATTTGTTGGCTTTATAGCAGTAAAGATTATTGTTATTGTTATTGTTTTTTGAGTTTTGTATCAAAATTCCTTCCTTCATCTCCTTGTTTGTTTTTTAAGACTCCATTTAGGATTAAGAATGTCATTTATTACTCGATGCAATGATAAATATTTGATGTATAGACTTTATTTACGAAGAGCAGGCTTGGAACGCTTAGGTGAGTTGGGCATTATTAGGACGTATAATTAGCTTGAAACGTCTAAACGGGCTATGCGGCCTTGTTTTAAGACCCTTAACAAAAACAATATTAATCTACAATCACTTTTAAAGTCAAAGTATCCTAAACTCCACTCCTTAGCTATAAGTCTGTAACATTCGAGAGGTCCTGAAGAATTGCTTCCACAGAGGCATACACTACGACATAGACATAATGGTGATATGAATATGTATTTTACTTTATAATTTTTTGAAGATTTAAATTAAATGTTAAATGCAAAATTGAAGGAACAAAATTGGGTATATGAATATATGATTGTGATGGTTAATCAATGTAGTTTAAGAGCATTCAATCACACTCAAAAATGATTTGCACATAGACATTGACATTGTTGTTTTGTTCTTAGATCTCAATTAGTGGATTTCCATTTCCTTTCAATTAACAAAATCATAAATATACATACTATTTATAGACTAATTAGTAAATAAAAATGGGTATTAAAGGCCTTAATATTTTAGATTAAGGTTGACTAAACGAGAAAATAAAATAAAATCATGGAATGACTGCTTTACATGTAAACCGACTAACCCATCCTTTGCTCATAAACAAGTAAAAATGTTGAACTTTTCCAACCCCAGAATGAGTCCTAGTGACACTCTTTTCCAGCAGCACTTTAGTTGGCTCCTTGGAGGTGTGGCATAAACCACCATTGAACCCTTCTTCACGACTCACGAGGCTATCTCCCTCTATCTCTCTCTGAGCTCATGTACCCACTTTAATAGCTTCCATGGCCTGTGAGCTTCATCAAGTACATTTGGCTCCTTTCACATTTTCAAAGCAATGAAGTGTCACTCGGGATGTTTCTCTTTGGTTCTCTTTGGTGTATAGTCACTTTGTGTTTTCGCTTGTCGACCCTATTGCTGGTTCACATTGCTGCTTACGTCTCTGAATGTCTTGCAGATCTTGCAGACATTGCACATTAAGTAATGGCAAACAAGGCACCAAAAAGGACCCTAAATCAGTGTCGGATGAAGATCTTGATGGAGCAAAAAATGGTAAAAAAATGAAAAAAGGAAGAAGAATTTTGTGGGGTTAAATGACACAATCTTAAATACATTTGAACAAAATAATAAAATTCAGAGTAAATTCCTCAAAATAGTATAACATCAGGAATTGACCAAAACGGTGTAAAGTCTCTAGATTGATACATTTAGTATTTTCCTCCATCTATATTTCCGTTAAACTTTGATGCATGGTTTGATGAAAAACGGTGAAGCAAAAAAAGGGCAATAATGTGAACCCAGAAAAGCAAAGATGCAAACAAGAAGAACAATACTGTGGGGGGTTTAATGTCTATAAAATTGGTTACACACCTGTAAATCACACAGTCTTAATTCTTATAGCAAAACAAATGAAAACCCTACTAGTGAATAATGAATATACAATAACCACATAGGAGGAAAAGAGTATAAATAATTGACTATCAATTTATAATCCCACACTCCTCTCATTCTTTCTGTCTTTTTGTTCCGCTTCTTCACTTCCACCAGTACCTCCCCTCTCTCTCTCTCTCTCTCTCTGCTGCTCTCTGCCCATCTAGAATCTCTCATGAGCTTATCTCTCAAATTCTTGAGATGATTTTTGGGCCTTAAACCCTTTTGTGGATCACTATAAATTTCTTTTAAATTCTCATCCTTTAATCCCGTTTTTCTCTCTTATCAAAAAAGCCAAATCTTTACTGCTTTCCCTGTATTTCAGCTCCTTCATCTTCATCTTGTTGGATTCGATTCCGAACCCATTAAGCTCCTTTCGTTTTCTGGGCGACCCTTTTCAGATTGAGGCCAAATGCAGACCATTTCTGGGGGATGACCGCCATTAAAGCTCTGAATCTCTTTCTCCACCTACTTGTGTTTGGGGTTGGTGCATAGCCATTTTAGTCATTTACTAGAGAATTGAATATGATGGGGTTCTTGAAGAGTGTTCGTTTCTCACGCGCCTTTTGGTGGTTGATTGTTGGTCTCAATTTGCATTTCATTGTGGGATTTTGAGGTGCATGGTGTGTGTTCTTCCCCTCTTCAGGATTTAAGGGCTTCTGCATTGGAGCCCTCGAGTTTTGGAGGCTACAAAGATCAGGTATTTTTGCTTCCCCTGCTGAAATTGCTTGTTGGGTTTTTGTTTTTGATGTTGTTACTGAGTAAAGGTGTTTGCTTTTTTGTGTTTTTGCGTTTTGGTTGTGATTTTAGGAGTGGTAATTTAGCTGCTTGGATTTTTGACCGTTTGGAGAGGAAGGAGTGTTCTGGGTTTGGCTTTAATTTCGATTCGTGTTGATTATGTGTTGATGGGTTTATGGCGAAGAATCGTGGGTTTTAATTCCTTTTGAGCAAGGAAGATTCCCAGTCTAAAGTTGTTTGAGGCTTTGAGAGAGCTTCTATAACAAGGAACCAAAAGGGAAAAGCAATATCTGTATAAGCAAAGAGAATTTGCAACGGTTCAAACCTTGAAAGCTGCTTTTTTACACACACAGACATAGACTATAGCAAGTGCCCGTTGTTGCTATTAACCAGAGATTCACAAGTCTGATGATATTGCAGCTTAATTTCTAGGAAATTATTTATTGCACATTTCAGTTACCATTTCTTTGGATCCAAGGTGTTATATATACCTGGGTTTAGCTAGTTCTCTGGGAATTTGGGGTTGTGCCCAGCTGGTTTGAGCAGCATTGTTGGGTTTTTGACATTTCAAAGCATCGATGGGGCTTCTTTTCCGAAGTCTCGTGATACTAGTGGTTCTGATATGGTTGTCACGGCTGTCATATCTCTCGGCAGAGCTTTCAAGTGGCCAAGCCGCTGCTCTCGACGTGCTTCTTCAAGACTATGCTTACAGGGCCTTTGTTCGACCCAAGACTGGAGTTCCCTATGATGCGCAGGTTCCTTCGAATTTGACTGGAGTTCAGATTGCAGCTTTGAGGCTTAGGAGTGGAAGCTTGTACAGGAGAGGTGTTGTGTACAAAGAGTTTGAGTTCCCAGTGGGAGTGAATGAGAGTCCATACGCGGAGAGGCTTGTTCTGGTGTACCAGAACATAGGCAATTGGTCAGTGGTGTTCTATCCATTACCAGGTTATTCTTACTTGGCTCCAGTGTTGGGCCTCCTTGCTTATGATGCTATCAATTTATCAGCGAAAAGATTACCATACTTGGATATCAAGGCAACTGATGATCCCATAAAGATCAAATTTCAGGATGTGAAACCATACCCTGATGGCGCTGTGGTGAAGTGTGTAACTTTTAATTTAGATGGCTCTGTCAATTTGAGTGATGTGGGATCAGGCAATACATGTTTAGCAGTCCAACAGGGGCACTTCGCTATTGTGGTGGAGTCCATTGCTCCTGCTCCATCACCGGTCACCACCCCTAATAACGGAAGTCCCCCAAGTCCTGGTGGTAGAGGAAAGAAAAAGAGTAATTCAAAAACATGGATAATTGTTGGGTCTGTGCTCGGTGGATTAGCATTGTTGGCATTGTTGGCATTCCTGGTACTGTGGGTGCATAAATACAGGGAAAGAAAGCATTTGGAAGAGATGGAGAAGGTTGCAGACTCAGGAGAAGCTTTGCATATGACAACAGTTGGAGATACAAAAGCACCTTCAGCAATGGTTACTCGAACACAACCTACAATCGAGAGTGAATACGTTCCCTGACTTCCCCACCATCTGTACAAGCTTCCAAGTCCTTTCCAGACCACCATTCATATTCAAGTTCAATTCCTGTGGATCACACACCCTCTTTGCTTTTCTGCCTAGATTCTTTGTTTTACTGTGAGTACATTAGGATTTTTGTGTAAATCTGTTATTACTCACCAATAGTTTACTGTGATTCATTGTGGTGTGAGTTTAGCACAGAGTGATTCTATATTGTGATAAATTTAGTTGTTTCATTAACAAGAAATCATAAGCTTCATTTGGCACCTTTTTTTCATTGGCTTCCATTATATATAGGATGCACCTTTCAGATATCATTTAACGATGATCAGAATCTGATCATGAGCTTGGCTTGGCTTCTGGTTCTGAACTTATAATCATTCACAACACTTCCACGAGTTTGATTCTGGGGTAATCATGGATTGCAACTCTTTTGTCAACTATTTTTTTTCTTTCTTTCTCTCTGAAGGAAACAAAGGAACAATCTATAAGAAACAATGAAACAGTCTATATCTTCTTGACAGAGATTGTGAAATCAATCCCTTTCTGCTACTTTTACTAGTTTTCAGTTAATGACTAATTGATGCTATCATACCGCAATTGGGTGAGATCTACTTTCTGTGCTATGATTAATCACTATCTAAAAGGAGTGTCCAAAATTTTAGTACTTTTGTCATTTCTTTTATGAAGTGCTGTCAGCTGTGCTTGTCTTGCTCTCTACCTAACACGCTTATATTCTTATTAATTTTTTCTCTTCTGACAGACAAATAGAAACATTTTTATTTTAATTGAACCGGAAAAAAGAAAAATATCGTGGACCTAAAAGCTAGGTAATATTGGAATTATATTCTGTTTTCTCTTGGGTTTTTTTTTTTCATTTTTATTTTTAAATCCCATTAAATAACAATAATGGTACTAAGAAGTAAGAAAGCACAGAAATGTGAGAATGCAAAAAGTTGGTGTCTGAGCTAAGCTCCAGTAGAAGCTACAAACTCTCATTAGTTTTCCAGCACAACATTTCAAACAGATCATCCTCCTCTGGATCCATTTTCTGTTACAAAGAGTAAATGAGTAGACTGCTACAGCTTCAGCACTGAATGCTTGGTTGGAACTACTAAATCTATTACAAATCATGATGCTAGGGTCAAGCACTTACACAGATCATGATTCTCTGATTGAATTTTTTGTTGCAAAGATAACTCGTACTATGAATACATCATTTGCTAAAGCTTGATGAACATGAATGCATTGCCAGGGTAATGGCCGTTGTCCAAGAGAATCTGGTCTGGTTATTGGGGCTGTGTTCTCAACGAATGGATGTCGATGGTAGTCGGCTTCCAACTTGAGATAGCTAGCCCCCTCGGTTACTAGAGTACTAGGCTTTCAAGAGTGTCATAGTACCATAATTCGATTATTTTTTATGCCCCACCCACACCGTGCTATATTTTGAGTCCTTTTTTGTTTTGTTTTGGAAATGAAATAAATTCATGAATTGAAATTTGTTTAGTCCTTACGGTTTGAAGTCGACATCTGTTTAATCATTGTGGTTTTATTTTAATCTGAATGATCCTTAAAATCACGATTTTTCATCGAAATGGTCATTCCGTCAATTTTTTCAGTTAAATTGCTGACATGACCGTTAATTTAACTGAGAATAATGACGGAATGACAATTTTGATGAAAAATCGTGACTTTAAAGACCATTCAGATTAAAATAAAATCACATGGACTAAACATATGTCAACTTCAAACCAAAAAGACTATACAATATTTTACCTTAAATTCATTGAGGGATGAACCCAAACATGAGCCAAAAAAAGGAGCCCAAACAGTACAAGGGAACAAAGAGAAAAGTAAATCCACTAAAGAATAATAACATATTATTATCTCCATTACAAATTAAACTAAAACATAAGCCCAGTAGGTGGCCCGACCCACTTCAGAAACCCTACTGTTGCCATCCAAAACGCAGTGCAAACAACTGTAGCCGTTGGAAGCAAAAGCACGTAGAAATTTCGTCGTGAGATTCTGATGCCAAACCGAACCTAACACACCGAACAAGAGAAATCCACCAACCAAAAGGACGAATCCCTCCACAACATCATCAATTTCTCCATCCACGAAACCAAGAAGAAGCCATGGCAGCCGACAAGGATCCAAGATCCCGAACACCGAACCAGAACAAGGATAGTAACTGTAACCGTAACCGTTGATAAACCTATGCGTGAGCACTCATACTCGGATAGGGAAGTGACATGCACTTTTTGGTCGCTGCCATAGGAGTTTCTATAGAGGAATTGGGTAGTGAAAGGAGTTGTATTGTGTGGTTGATTGATTTTTGATCGGGAAACTTGTGGGATTGTACGACAGAGAGGTGAGGAAAAGAGAGAAAATGAGGACAAAGCCCTCCCATGCTGGAGAAAGCCAGATCTAAACCACAAATCAGGTAACAAGCCATCACATAGGTGAGGGAAATTAAGAAAAACTGAAAAAGAAGATGGAAAAACTGAAAAAACCAAGCTCGAAGCCTCCCCCTATTCTTCCTTCGTCGATCTAGATCCGTAAAGGATCAAGATCTAGGTGAGAGAAAAGAAGAAGGGGGGGGGGGGGGGGGGGGGGGGGGGGGAGGAGGGGGTAGAATGATCTAGTTTCTCTCTTTGAATTAAAGTAGAGAGAGAAGCTCTCGTTCTGTTTTTTGTTTTGTTGTGAGTTATATTTTGAGTCCTTTGTGATTCATATGAACAATTTCCACAAAGCTTGTATGAGATATTTGGATGGTAGCTTGTCAACTAACTAAGACTTTAATTTTCTAACACTAAAAAATAATTATTTCAATGAGCGGAAAATCTACGTACCTACATGTATGCGACACCTGCATTTACAAATGCGACAACATGCTGATAATCAAAATGATCATGTTAAGTCTTAATGTTTGTAATCTTGTTCTAGTAATTGTAATTACACAATGTACAACCAAGTTAAAGTTTCAAACAAGTTGTCCTCAATATTGTAATGTTGGTTTAACTTTATGTAAATATGATAAATTTGTTCTAAATGCTATAATTTGATTCATATAAATTGTACTTTTTGTTCAACTACATGTAAAATAAAGGTAGTAGGATAAATATCGCAATACCATAGTTTGTCTCGTGATAACCCGTTTTACAATGAAACTTTCTTCCCACAATGCTTATTCTAATATTCTCTTTCGATATTAGAATGTATCTCTTTAGCGGTGGATCACAAGAAGTCGTTACTATAACATTCTTTTTTCTCACTTTTTGGTGGGAAATAATGTTAAAAGGATGAAAATATGGTCCAAACTCTACTTTATTTGCATTTTGCATACTTTTGGCAAACTAAACCAATGATTTAACCAATCAAAGTTAATGATCATGAAGTTACATTTTCGTATAAGAGAATTAACATTTGAACGATTAAATCATGAATTTAGATTACTGAATGTAAACAAATAAGATAGAGTTTGGACATACATACTAAACCGATTTGGACCTAACTATTTTCCAAAGCGGATTAAAGATTCTAATGCTCATATGTTCCGAGAATGATTTCCTCAAGATCATCACATTTGGTAGAAAAGTAAATTTTTTTTTTGTTAATTCACAATAATTCACTCAAATCAATAAAAAAAACAATACATAATACTCATTCAATTGAACATTAGTGTCATTTGGGTAGAGGGCATGTTAATTCAAACTCCATTAATATTTGAGTCTCATTTGGGACCTATCAGTTCCCAATAAGGTAAAGCTTTTCCTATGGAGAGCTTGCCATACTTTCTACCTTGTGTTGAGCGTTTGTTTAAGCGCAAGATCTGTTCTCATAGTGAATGTGAGAGATGTGGAGATGGGGAGGAGACGACGATACATAATTTGTGGTTTTATCGAGTGGCTAAAAAAGTGTGGTAGTGCACATGCTGGAAGGGGATTTAAAAAAATTGACAAGTTCATAGTTTTGCTGATCTTTTTGGTTTGGTTGCTATGGAGGGGAATATTAAAAACACTGAATTGTTTGTTTTAATTTTCTGGTGGATATGGAATGATAGAAATGAGGCCTATCATTGGAAAAAAAGTCTGGAACCTAGGCAGATTTTTGAGAAATGTTTGGAATGACAACATGAGTTTGTAAGAGTGATGTTGAGGAAAAAGAACTTAATGCCAAGAGGCGGTAGTGGGGTTAAGATACAACATGTCTCTGGAGATAGAGAGAATGGAAATATGAATGTGCATGCTACTAAATTGTACTTTGATAGATCTTGTGAAAATAGTACAAATATTGTAGGCTTTGGTGTTGTGGTATTAAGTAGTACTCACGATCTGTTGGGAGCCATTGCAGCTCCAATGAAAGCTGTTTTGAAGCCACACATCATTAAAGCTTTGGCCCTTTGACATGGAATAAAGTTTTGCAGACAAATTGGAATAACAAAGTTGGATATAGCATGTGACGCAATCAATGTGATAATTGTTATTGGCAAGACTGAACTAGACTTGAGTGATATTGGAGGAGTTATGGATGCAGTGCGTAGGGTGAAGGCTGAGTTTGAATGGGTGTCTTGGAAACATGTGCGCAACCGACATAACAAGATTGCTCAAACTCTCGGAATGCTTTGAAAATGGTTCAAGCTATGTTTTGTTATGAATCTGGGCCTCTATGGCTCCATGAGATTATTGTTGCTAATAGTAGAAGCTAGATGTGGGATTCTCATGCGAGAAACTCATACTACTGATGTATTTCATGTTGATGTCTTTTAAGATGATTCAATAAAAAAGATGTATATATAAACTTCATTAAATTTCAGTTTGAAAACAAAGACGTAGAAAGAGATAAAGGTTGAAATATAAACGTCATGGCTTGCGCTTAAGAAAATCAAAACGCCTCCCTCATATCATCTCTCTTAGTTGACACACCAACAGTTTCGTTTTTCATTCTCAATCCTTGTCCAAAGACACAATTGTTGCATAATGAAGCATCATCAGCCTAATGTTTTTTTTTCTCATTTTCTTATTTGATCCCTTTAAATAAGCTTTCATCTACGGTTCAATTATAACTAAAATAAGTAAATTATATTTTAACCTTTGTTCACCTTTTCATCGCTCCCCATATTGTAATCGACTCATCAATACATAGATCATCCGGATCGAAATCACATAGTGAATTAATGAGAGATATATAACAGTATATATGAGAACCGTTTTCACCATCTATATCTAGTTTTCTACTATAAATAGTGTTATGAAATCAGTGTTATTACTTTTTCAGATCATTTACAGTTAACTAGCTACTTACATTAAGCTTATGTTAATTAATCAACAATTAGGGTAATCATGATTTAGTCTCCACATGAATGGCACGTGTCTTTTATGATAAGGCTATATATTGTACACCCTACTTATTTTGGGATCATGGAAATATATCAGTAACTTTCTTCCTCTTTCTTCTTTCCTTCTTCCCTCGGTTCCTCTCTTCCTTCTCTTTACTGATTTTAGGGGGTAAACCCCTAACAATTGGTATTCAGAGCTTTGTCAATCATGGCTGGGAAATCGACGAAGGCGGCTGGAAAGTCGTCTTCCACTGATCCTCCAGTTTTGGGTGAATTATCAAACCTGGAATTCAAGTTTCAAGCTCATAGAGAGGCTACTGCAACTCGTTTTGAGGAGATGTGAGCTTCTTTTCAGAAATCACTTGATGCTAATCTGTTGAGTTATCAGGGTATGCTTGCAGAGTAATTTCAGAAGCTTTTCGGCAACCATCTTGTGTTAACAACATCTGGAGCTACTGCTATTATACAACCAGATGGTTCAGTACGTTTTGGATCTGTGCCAGCGCCCACTCATGGCTTGCTTCCTATGTCAGAGAGCTCTTCCTCTATAGTTTTAGTTAGATCTGAGGGTAATAGCACTTTCACTACTTCTATAAATCTAGATCTGGATGCTAATGATGTGTTTATGTCCTTGCCTCCTTTATCTGCTACGCAAAACCCTATTTTAGGTGCAGGTGTTAGTATTGTGATGGTTAGTGGTGATAATTCCTCTGTGGACATGTCTATGGTTTTGGGAGCTAAAGGTGGTAGTGGTATTGCTGGATTTCAACATATTGATAGGTCACAACCACAGATGGGTGTGAGTAGTTCTGTGTTGGGAGCTCCATCATCCCTTGGATTGACACAATCATTTCCTCTATATCACACTCATGGTGTCCCAAATGTTGTTCATAACTCACATGACATGTTTTCCATGAACTATTCTGGTCCATACACTGCTAGTGGTACCAATTTTAGCTCGAGTTTTCCATCTCACTCCTCTACTACATACATCCACCAGCAGACACTCCTCTACTACATACATCCACCAGCAGACATTTGTCACCACCACTGCAGCTCGGAATTTCAGTATAGATCCAACTTTTGCCACCACAACCACCTATCATCCCTTGTCACCAGAAGCTAGCATTAACACCTCTTCTCAGTCTTATTTTCAAATCCCTCCTACTCAGAACCAATATCATTCCTACAACTCCAGTCAGTCTTAATTAGATCCCAACCTACCTACAATGAAACATATGCGACTTGATTTTGGGAATTATGGAGGAGGAGATCCAGTGGAATGGCTCAACAAATGTGAGCAGTTTTTTGAGTTTTACCAAATTCCTAAGGAGAGGAAATTATCAATAGCCTCAATGCATTTGACTGACAAGGCCTCAGATCGATGGTATATGTTTAGACATGAATTCCCACCTACTTGGCAAGGTTTAGCTGATTTGTTGATGAGGGAATTTAGCAGTTACAATAGGGCTGAGTGTCATGAAGCTTTAGCTAGAATGAATCAAACTAGAAGTGTTGAGCAATTTATGGACCAGTTCACCAAGCTGTCCAGAAGAACACCTAGTATATCTCAAGAAGTTTTGGTGTATTTTTTTATTGGAGGTTTAAGGGAGGATATAAGAGCCGATGTTCAGGCTTTTAAACCTCGATCTCTTTATGAAGCTTGTGAGCTAGCCAGGGTTTATGAAACTCGAAATTGGAACCTTAGACACGCTTCAAGGTATAATGTAGCACCAAGGACAGAAGGGAGTCACCATGTTACTCATATTAAACCTCTAATCAGTACAATGGCTAAAGTGTCAACAGGAGCTTCTTACCAAGGTAGAAATGTTCAAGCAGTTCCCTCTAGCAACTCTAATATTAAATTCAAACTTACTAATTCTGAGTTTGAGGCTAGGAGAGCTAAGAAGCAATGCTACTTCTGCGATTCACCTTATGTACCTGGTCATAACTGTCGAAAGAAAGGCCAGTTAATGAGTTTAGAGATTGTTCCAGATGAAGATGAACTCATGATGCTTGATTCAAGTGAGTCACAGAGAGAAGTACCACCCATTACAGACTTAGATGAACCACTGATTAGACTGCAAGTGATGGGAGATAATAGTGCCACAACTGAGACCATGCAGTTAAAGGGACGACTAGGGAGTAAGTCAGTTCATGTTCTCATTGACTCTGGTGCCACGCATAACTTTATACACCCTCAGTTGCTTAAGGGCACAGAGTTTCCAGTCCAATATTTCTCTCCATTGAATGTGAGACTAGCTAGTGGAGCTAAAATGAAGGCTCGAGGCGAGGTACATGCTCAACTAAGCTTACAGGATTTTAATTTTGTAGCTGATTTTTATATTTTACCTGTGACTGGCTGTGAAATAGTGTTGGGAGCCGGGTGGTTGAAATCTTTAGGTGATATCCTATGGAATTTTGAGACTATGAGGATGAAGTTCAAGGTGTCGGAAATTGAGTATATGCTACAGGGTATCGTTTCACCTTCTGCATCTGTCATCAGCTGCAAGGCTATGACTAGGTTATTAAAAAAAGAGAAACAGGCAATGTTGGTTCAAGTTCAGTCACTGACCACCATGGAGCCAGCCTAAAGTCCACCAAAGGACATTCAAGTGCTCATTGACAAATATGCAGCATTGTTTGAAGTCCCTACCTCACTTCCACCAGCTAGAAAACAAGATCACACTATTGAACTGCTGCCAAACACTCCTCCGGTTAGTGTGAGACCATATAGATACCCTTATTTCCAGAAAACTGAAATTGAGATAATTGTGCAGGAGTTGTTGGATAATGGAGTTATCAGGCCTAGAAAAAGCCCTTTTTCTTCTCCTGTTTTGCTTGTTAAAAAAAAAGATGGCACATGGAGGATGTGTGTTGATTATAGAGCTCTCAATTCTGTTACAGTTAAAGATAAATATCCTATCCCAGTTGTTGATGAATTGCTTGATGAAGTACAAGGTTCCACAATCTTCATTAAGTTGGACTTGAGGTCTGGTTACCATCAGATTCGGATGAGTGTTTCAAATGTGAGCAAAACTGCTTTTAGAACTCATAATGGACACTATGAGTTCTTAGTGATGCCATTTGGGCTAACCAATGCTCCATCTACTTTTCAATCTGTTATGAATGATGTGCTCAGAAAATACTTGAGAAAAATTTGCTTAGTATTTTTTGATGATATTTTGATCTTCAACCCTGATTTGCCTTCTCATTTGGAGCATCTGGAAACGATTTTCAGACAATTGCAGCAGCATGAATTAAAGGTTAAGCAAAGCAAATGCAGCTTTGGAGTTCGCCAGGTTGAGTATCTTGGCCATGTTATAAGTGAAAAGGGAGTTTCTGTGGATCCAAAGAAAATTGAGTGCATCAGAACTTGGGAAAAGCCAAAGACTGTGAAAGGACTAAGGGGTTTTTTGGGCCTTGCAGGGTATTACTGGAAGTATGTCAAAAATTTTGGGATCATTGCTAAACCACTTATAGATATGCTGAGAATTGGGGGTTTTCAGTGGTCACCATTAGCTGAAATAGCTTTTGAGGAGCTGAAGCATGCTTTAATGACAACTCCTGTGTTGGCCTTTCCTGATTTTACTAAACAGTTTATAATTGAGTGTGATGCCTCTGGTGTGGGAATTGGTGCTGTTTTATCTCAAGATGGTCATCCTATTGCTTTCTTAAGCAAAGCTTTAGCACCAAAGCACATGGCACTATCTGTGTATGACAAGGAGATGTTGGCAATGGTATTTGCAGTTCAACATTGGAGATCTTATTTGCTTGGCAATCATTTCAAAATATATACTGATCATAGAGCCATCCAGTATTTTTTGGATCAAAAGATTACCACCCCATCACAACAAAAATGGATGTTGAAATTGGCTGGCTATGATTACTCTATTCATTACAAAGCTGGCAAAAATAATTCTGCACCAGATGCACTTTCAAGGATGGAGGAGTTTGGTTCTCACACTTCTGATGTTGTTACTAAGTATGGCTCAATCTGTGCTCTAAGTGGTTTTTCTGCTCCATTACATGACTACATTTTGGAGATTCAAAAAGCTTGTGAGGTTGATGCTGAAGCTGCTAGCATTTTGCAGAAAATGGAACAGGGGGAAGCTGTAGACCCCAAGTATACCTTGGCGCATTCTCGGCTATACTACAAGAACAAAATATTTGTTCCCACAACTGATGATTGGAGATTGAAGATCATTGTTGAATTCCATAATGGGTACAGTGGAGGGCATGCAGGTGTGCATAGGACTGAAAAACGAGTGAAACTCTCCTTTGCTTGGCCGGGTATGCATGGTGACATCAAGGCGTTTGTTGCAACTTGTCATGTGTGCCAACATAATCATTATGAAACTATACACCCTCCAGGATTGTTGCAGCCAAATTCCATTCCTGAGAAAGCTTAGAGTGATATTTCTATGGATTTCATTGAAGGATTGCCATCTTCTGCAGGCAAGATTGTCATACTGGTGGTAATTGACAGGTTGACGAAGTATGGTCATTTCATTGCTTTGTCTCACCCTTACACTACTTCTATGGTGGTTCAACAATTCATTCAGCATGTCTTTAAGTTACATGGTCTACCAGAAGTGATAATTTCATATAGGGATCTTGTTTTCATGAGTCTTTTTTGGGAGGCATTCTTTAAAGAGCAAGGTGCTCAGCTGCACAAAAGCTCTTCTTATCATCCTCAATTAGATGGATAGACTGAGAATTTAAATCGTACCCTTGAGCAGTATTTGAGGTGTGTGGTTGGTGAAAAACCTCATTCTTGGATTGAAGCACTTCCTTGGGCAGAACATTGGTATAACACTGCATTCCATTCAACTATTGGCATGTCTCCTTTCAAAGCATTATATGGTTATGATCCTAAACCAGTGCAGGCTTATATTTCTGGTTCTACAGCAGTCCAATCTGTTGATGAACAATTACAATCTAGAGATGCACTCTTAGCCCTACTGAAAAGAAATTTGCAAGTGGCACAGGCTAGGATGAAACAAGTCTATGATAAGAAGCATACTGAAAGGTCATTTGCAGTAAGAGATTGGGTGTATTTGAAGTTACAGCCCTATAGACAACAGTCTGTAAAAAAAAGAAGCTGCCACAAACTATCTCCAAGGTACTATGGCCCTTACCAGATTGTTGAATGCATTGGAACTGTGGCTTATAAATTGAAGTTACCTGCTACTGCTCGAGTCCACCCTGTCTTTCATGTTTCATTGTTTAAAAAGAAGGTTGGCAACAATGTGGTGACAACTGCACATTTTCCTCCATATATAGATCCTCATAACCCTAGGTGGTACCCAGCTTGTGTTTTGGATAGAAGAATTTTCAAAAAAGGAAACTCTCCAATTACCAAATGGTTGATTCAGTGGATTGGGGCTATTGGGGCTGCAGCTGAGGAGGCCACATGGGAGGATGCTGAAGAAATTCTACACAGATTCCCTGATTTTCAAGCTTGAGGACAAGCTTCTTCTATGGGGGCAGGATTGTTATGAAATTAGTGTTATTTACTTTTCCAAATCATTTACAGTTAACTAGCTACTTACATTAAGCTTATGTTAATTAATCAACAATTAGGGTAATCATGATTTAGTCTCTACATGAATGGCACGTGTCTTTCATGATAAGGCTATATATTGTACACCCTGCTTATTTTGGGATCATGGAAATATATCAGTAACTTTCTTCCTCTTTCTTCTTTCCTTCTTCCCTCTGTTCCTCTCTTCCTTCTCTTTACTGATTTTAGGGGGTAAACCCCTAACAAATAGGAGTTGCAATAGCATTTACATAGGTAAACTGTGGAATTTAACTTCTTTTCAGGGTCAACACGAATACACGATACAAACGGAAATACTCGCATGCATCCTCACTAACATAAAAAAGTGTAGGTGGCCTTGTTACCTTTTCCATTCGTTTCAGGAGATGCTTTGACAATATTCTAGCACTTAACCGCATCTCCACAGAGGTTTCATAGCTGGGTATAGCAAAGTTAGGGGGGAAGAGAAAGGAAGCAATGAAGATGATGTTGGTGACAAAAGATAGAGAGCACAAATGGATGGTTTGCAAAATATGCATCTCACTCTTTTGTGCTCTCTATGCTTCTTATCATCAGGTCACGACTCACCGACGGAAAAAAAACTTTCAGAAGAAAAAAAAAATGCATCTATCAATCGTGTGATGATGTTGGAAGTCTTTCATTTCAAAAAAAACTTCTTATGCAAGTCCAATGTTGAAAATTGCATGAACTTGTTCTTCTTCTTCTTCTTCTACTTTATATTGGAAGTAGTAGGGTTGTGTTAGACATGCAACAAAGATTGAGGCCTTTCACAACCACTGGTTCTAAGCATATTGTCGGAATAAGGGCTACTGTGGTAAAAAAGTTTATAAAAATGTGTAAAAAGATTGATACGTTAGAGGAAATGATTTAGTAAATAAAACAATTACTTATGCAGCGTTAAGAGATGAAGACAACAGTGATTATATTAATATTATTAATCTATAAATAGATGGTGGAGAGTATATATGTAATATCACAATCAAGTATCAACATACCACTCGTGTCTTTGATCGATCACGATAAAGTTTGTGCTGGCAGAATAAGTTTATTATCTTTGTGTTTTACGACATAAGAGAGCAAAATAATACTTACTTCACAAGTAAAAAATGTACATGATTCGTCCTAGATGTTTATTTGTATATGTTTAATGTAGAGAGGTATAACAAAATAACATTGTGTTTGTTGCTGTTCCTAGGAATAAGGGACGTCAAACTCAACAAAGTCGAGTCCTCTATCTATTCCCAACTACAGTTTTTTGTTCGTTAATATAAAACCATATATGGAGATTGTTGAACAAGTTTTACTTATCATTCTTTTTCCACCCAATCTCTATATAACCAACAATAGCTTCCATAATAATTGATTACTTAATATTCATTCTGAGATTGAATTGGAACTTGGAACCTAAATATGTGGCTGGGTTGAGATTCATTTTTCTAATCAATTGAAAGCATTATTTGATTGATATGAAAAAGCATGATTTGATGAATTCTTTGCTCATCTTGTTGTTCCTAAATTAAGGACGGGTGGGTTAAAGTTTATTTTTCTTATTAATACAGAATAATTTGATAGATAGGAAAGTAAGATTTAATACATTTTTTGCTTATTTTACTGCTCGTAAGGGAGGTTTGGCTACCCAGATGTATTACCAAAAACAAATTTTTGTTGTTTTTACATGTCTCATCGCGGAAAGACTAGATAGCTGGGTTTTTATATGAAATTGTTTATATTCTTCTCATTTTCTTAGTGGGTAAAATAGGAAATAAAATGTTACAAAAATTATACGAGGTGTAGATAGCGAATTTGGATGTGTAACTAGAATCACCCTTCACTTAAATCAATAAAGAAACAATACAAAATCCTCCTTCAATTGAACAACTATTTAGTATGAAAATAGTTACATAAACCTCATTCAACCGAATAACTTTTCTTTTTCAAAAAAAAATACTTAGAAGATATAGAGGTTGAAATATAAACGCCAAACCATGAGCTTAAGAACGAATATGAGAATTTTGTGTTGAAAGGTTCTCACTGGTTTGGGATGACATCAAGTTGCCCTGTGTGAGACTTTGACTTTGGTGCGATTGAAGAACAAAACTCTGCTTAGTTGGAAGTGATAAATAACGTCTAATTTGAGGGAATAAAAGTCAAAAATTTTGGTCTCAAATTATTTTGAATTTTCTTTCTCGTCTTTTGCATATTCCATATCATATGATATACCAAACGAGAGAATCAGAATGATGAAATCGTGAAACAACGTATTTACTTGCATCTAAACACATCGTAATGGAACATATAACCTAATCCATAGACTCTTTCTCTTCACACTTTTCACTCCTTAAAGAAGCCTTGGTGATCTAAATTTCACCCTGTAGTCTTTCAACCTCACCATTCAGTCTTCCAACTTCACCGTTGATGGTATCATTTTCACCATTCAGGCTTTCCACTTCACTGCGAGTGGCCTCATTTTTACTATTCAGTCTTTCAACTTCACCATTCAGTGTCTTATTTTCATCATTCATTTTTTCAACTACCCATTCAATCTTTAAAAATAGGCTATGTGTTATGTTAAACAATTTTTTGTTATGTATAATACTTCATCTACACTGTGTAAAAGCTTTTCGTCTCACAACACTTATATACTCATTAAAGATATTTGACAGGTAGGCGGCCTATAGTGAAACTTCAAAATTCTCAAATTCTCAAATTAAAAAAAAAAAAAAAAAAAAAAAACTACAAAAAAATTATATGATATGGCATGCCTCATTCACTCTCATTTCACTCTGTGTCTCACCACACTTCTCCAGCACCATTGTGTAATCCACAATCTAGGGTTTGAAAATCACTTCATTTTCTTTGATTTCATATCAAGAACCTAAATTTGTTGCGACACAAAACTTGATTGAGAAACGAGACAAAGAAGAACTGATCCGTAATTCGATCGCGTAGAACCACTAGAACCTCATGTTCCTCTTCTGAGTCTTCTCTTTCTTGTTCTAACTTTGATTTTCACTATTTGTATTATTACCGTTTTTTTTTTTTAAAGAACAAATCCGTTTTATTCAAAAAAAAAAAAGAGAGAAAAAAGTGTGGACATGAGGTTGTAGAGGTGGTGCACCTAGCGGGGTCAGCCACCTCGCCCATTGCCGAGGAAGAACAAGATATCAGATTCTTTGCTTTTATCCTTGGGAATGTTATACTTATATCCGTTTAAAGTAGCTAGCTTCCTCTTTATACTAGGAGAAGTATCTCTTGTTTCCAAGTCTATGATACGCCCCCTCACATCCTTAGAATCGGCCTGCATTTCATTTGCATTCTAAAGGGCAAATCTGAGGGTTAGAATCACGATTGCAGCCTCGTTGTTGCAGCCTCGTTGTTGATTGACGTTTATCCGAACAATCCCACATCCATGAAAAGGAAGCTATGTTGTTTGTAGGAGAGAGAAAAAATGGCATACGTGATCATCGATCAATTGAAGAATTCTCGTATCCTTTATTTCTACAAATGACAATCTTTTCTCTCAGAGTCGGTCATTGTTTTCTCAAACTCTCCTTCCTTTGATTTATGTATTCACGTCTTCATGACAAACTTATGCATAGGTTCATAGATTCATTTTTGTAATCAGCACCACAACACAGCTTATTCATATATACCACAACACAGCTTATTCATATATAGTGAAGATAGCCAACACAACACACACACACATGCCTATGCACACAAGTGATTGGAATGGGGGAAATGCAGTTACTTCGAGTTAAAACACAGGAAAGATGGAATATGGCTAGAGAAAGATCAAAGATGGATGGGCTATAGTCCATACTTACCGCAGAAGAACTTGTAAAGTGAACAACTTGCCTCTTCCAAACACAAGACCTACTACCAGTCTACCACCAAATTATTTCTAGTGTCTTTGACGCTTGTAAGCTTTGAGTCGGACATGGTTATTTAAGACTAAGACCCGACCGAGTGGGATGTCTACAGTGGACTTGAGAGAATACCAGATAAAGATTTAGATTCATTTGGTTCAAGAGAGGCTATAAGCTTGAAAGCTGTCCCTCAAAATAAACATAGTTCGTGACTTCGTGTAATCTAGTCCTATGGTATCACTGAATCTGATCGAATTGCATGTAAAAACCATACATGCGTTTGTAACAACTAATTTGCTATAGTGTAAAGTTTCTAAGACCGTTGAACTTGATAACAGCAGCCATATGAATCATCATGTACATAATTGTTGCGGAGATGCAGAATGTTGCTGGGATAAAGAAAGGGATAGACATTTCTTTGTTACAGTAGGAATGCTAATATGGGCAGTGATATTGCTGAATTGCACAAATGTACTATCAAGTAAATGATGACAGGACTATGAAAATAAGTTGATACCCCCTCAAGATCAGCTGGTTTCCCTGCCTGAGGTTGCACTATAGTCGACCGATGTCGCCAAGAAGACAAGAACAAAGAATCTTCTGACCTGTAGGTGTAGCTGACATAATGAGATTGGTGGAGTGGTGACAGATGAAGGAACAGTGATAGAAGCATTACAGAATCCCAAAATACTGGCTTCAACCAGAGGTAATGAGATACCCAGAATACGTCTATCCGGAGGATTAGAAGAGAGCTTCCAAATGTTGTGTGTCAGCAAAGCTGTAATTTCCTTATGAATACTGTGTAAGCATTGTTATGAATCCCAACAGCTGGATGCTGAAGACGACGAAGTTACCACCATCGGTGTGCGCTGCAACACCACTATTCTGAGACCAGTGCAGGAGATGGTAAACAGGAAGTAATGCAAGTGTTCTGTAAAACAATTCACCGATGCCACATATGTTGGGAACCCAAGGTGTGGTGTAGTCAGGTGTGGTGATTTCTGGAGAAATTCTATAGTCCAGCGTGGTCTAGTGTAGAGAAATTTACAATGCAATAATGAATCAACACAATTTCGTGGAAGAACCATATGTAGGGATAGATCGGCTCCGATGGCCGTGGCAAATCAATACTCTTAGCTCTTGCCAGTCTTCCTGTTTATATGGAGCAAGTCTACCAGCTAGTAGATTGGTATGCAGAAAAACATATCTATGTACCAATATACCAAACAGAACAAACATACCAAGTGAATTTCTCCTACTGCTTTAGTGCTTTATGCTCTTGGCATTGTAGTTTTCTGCTGGTATATGCACATCGTTTTTATAAAAGGGATGAGGGATCCTTTTGTAAAAGGTTTTGAACTTTTGATTATTGAACACAGATCAACCTTATGGGACGCAATGAGAAACGAACGTATGTTACCAAACAGATGGTCTGCTATTAAATGAATAACTGCATAAGAAACATTTCCACCACCACACAAAGCGCAATCAAAACAGACTCCTTTCAAATGTTAACATTAGAAAGTAAATCACTGGAGTACATACATGTTTCCATAACAGCTTGTGCAAATTCACATACAACGAAAATATGTCATTGGAGTTGGTCTAGATTTCATAGTGGACTGATGACTTTATTTCTTCTCAAGCTTTCCATTCACAAACAATCCTGCAATTTGCATCACAAAACCATAAGTTTCATCATTATAAAGATAGCCAAAACTACACATATACCTCACAAGTGTTCATGCACATGAATGAGTGTAGTGGAGGGAGTGTAATAACTGAATAGCCTCAAGTTAAAACTTAAGTGGCTCTTCCACTATATATAACAATGGGATATAACTATATAAGATGTAACAACACTTCATGTCCCCAAATTAAGGTCCAATTATTACTATGTTAACATGAAAAGATGAGTTTATTCAAAAAAGAAAAGAAAAGAGATTAATAGAGGGACCAGCTGAAAGCATGAAATGCCTAGTAATCTTGACACTTCAAAACTTCGATCTAGTCTACCATCTACAGTACTGGTGAGAGTACTATACAGTGTTCAACAAGAACAAAGACCATTGAACTTTCTTTTTAATACCTGTTTCTGTTAGCATGAAAACTATTCCTGAAAGTAGACATTAGAGCCCCCCCCTCCTTTGTTACTATAAAGTTCATGCAAGAACTATGACTGTTGAAGTTAAAGTGGGTTGAGCTCTGTGACACTTCCAATAAAATAAGTTGTTATTGACATTCTTGCAGTTGCACTTGTTAGGGTGCATGGGCCAAGCAAACAATGAAGACCAACCTTCCTAATCACATGGTTTACCGATGAAAACACATATCAAATTAGCTTTCATAATTATTTGAAATCCAGGAAAGCATGTTGCATCAAAAGCAAATCAAATGCAGGAATCTTATCATGAAACAGAAGATGAATCACAAGTCAGTCTTTGCAAGAAGAAGCAGCAGAATAAACTGA
Source organism: Fragaria vesca subsp. vesca (assembly GCF_000184155.1). Lineage (NCBI taxonomy): Eukaryota > Viridiplantae > Streptophyta > Magnoliopsida > Rosales > Rosaceae > Fragaria > Fragaria vesca. The sequence goes on from NC_020496.1 coordinate 6,371,028, forward strand.
AAAGTCAGATCAATTCAACATTTGAAAAATATCTATCCCCAAAGTCCTAATGTAATTCAAACACCAAGAACAAATTGTATCATTAAATGTCAAATTCCATGAATCAGCCCAACTATATACAATGATACAGCTCAAGCAGGACTTTATAAATCCCTTCAAATTGGTTCTTCAGCTCTGTAGTAGCTCCTACCCAATGCTGATATCATACAATCACATCCATCATTTATTTGTCAAAACCTCATTTTACCTCTGTAACTTTCAGTTTGATAGACCCCACTTCAAAGGATCCATGCAGTTATGAACTCATCATGCAGATGAAGATAAATTGGGTTATATAGTAGTTAACATTTGGAAAACTATGACTGAGTATCTATATCAACTTAGGAAGGGGAAAAATAACTAAGAAACATGACTGAGCATACTGCAAAGCAAATCTTAGAATTAAGAGAGATGCGGGAAAGATGGAATAGGATCCCTGATAGATGAAATATTATTTGACAGTCACTTGCAATAGAACTTCTAATTGAAATTTTCTTACCACCATACCTCTCTAGTACACATGACACTTATACTCTATCATGTAAGGACAAGAATGCTGTTAGAGTTAGTCCTAAGAAGCAACCCAGTAGGCACAGCGGAATTGATTAATTACAATCATAGTCCAATTTGTTGGAGCGCTCCAAAAAATAAAGATCCTATTAAGATATGTTTCGTATAGAATCAGGATGAGAATAAGTATCCATAGTTTAGGTATAACTGAGGAAATGAATTAGTTCACTTTCACCTTGACACAAGTTCCTATATTATACAAGAACTAAAACCGTTGAACTAAGAATTCAAAATCTAAAGCTCTGTGACACCTTCTCAATAACATAATCTGTTATTGAGTTAAATGATAGTAAAAGTCTTGATTACGAGTCCGAGGTTGTTGCAGTAGTAGATACTGTAGTTATTCTCTTGATTATGCAAATTATGCCAGAGAAAACTCCTAATCATATAACTATTTGTTAAAAAAAATATATGCCAAATCCTTTTTGTGATTGTTGTCTGAAACCTATGAAAATAATGTTACATTAGACAAGTCAGTCTTTGCAAGAAGCAGCAGCAAACAAATGCAAGGCAAGAAAATTTCACTTCTCGAATTCAAACGTAATTGATAGCCAATAAATTACTTCATTTAATTCCTTGAATCAGCCCAACCTGATACAAAGCCTACGACTCAAGCAGGATTCCACCTCCCAACCCCCCATCACCTAATCCCATCAATCATAGGTCTCCCACAACCTCACTATTACTTCTACAACTCCCAGTTTGACACAATCCCAATACAACGTACCCATGCAGTTATAAAACTCACAATGCAGAACACAAGCAATTCATCTTAGGCTACCCCAATAGAGCAAACACAAGCAGAACTCAAAGTCGGCACTCAGCTTGAAAGCTATATACTCACTAGGTTACCCCAACACAGCAAACACAAACAAGCAACAAATTTTCCCAATCAAAACACAAAAAAGTCAAAATTCAACTGAAAAAAACGATCAAACCACACAATCAAGATGAAGTGAAACAGCAGAAGAGACGAACCTAATTAGAAGAAGAAGGAAGCGTAGCCTGATCGATGAGCTTCTTGTCCCTCCTCTCCATGGCCACATCCCACATGTCATTTCCGATATGCTTCGGCTGCCACCGCACAATTCAAAACCCAAAATCAAAACTCTCACAATCAGATGCACATCAATTTCAATTGGGAATTGAGATCTAGGGTTGTTACAATACCCGGCCATGCGCGGCTCTGTGAATGTAGTACTGAGCATTCCCCATCACGCAGAGCATTCCGGCGATGATTCCGAGCGGAAGCATCGCTTCCATCCATACCAGCGACATCTTCAAGCCTCAACCTTTCTTCTTCGTCTTCTTCACCTGAGAGTGTGACTCTGTTTCAGATACGAGAGAAAGGAGACTCCTTTTTCCGGGTTATATTTATTGGACAATTTGGGCCTGACCCGATTCGTTATCCAAAAAGCCCATTGGATTTTAGATTCCAAATACAAATACAATGGATTAGTTATGTGATATTAACACAATGTTGTGTTGTTAGGGTGTAGCTTTATACGAATCGCCATTGTGAATGTTAAGGGCATCTCACAGCTCAACCACAAGTGGAATGTTGGTAGGTGCATTTATATCTCAACAATGTCCACCATTCATGAGCTTTTTACATAGTAAGAATGCCAAACAATGAAATGGAAGAGTGTGGGGAGTGAGTGAGCAAACAAGGTAAGTGAAAATGAAATGGCAAGAACACCAAACAAGGGAATGGGCAAAACTACTGCTAAAGTGAGGAAAGGGACCTTGTTTTGTTAGGTATTGGCCCTCGAGTGAAAATAAGATTGATTTTGACAGCTGCACAGTAGCACAAGCACACGAGTAATATGGTTAGAAATTTCTCTAATAAAATCTTATAATTTTCTGAACACATGAAAGTTTTGTATCATAGTGATTATGTGCGCCTAAAAACGCAAGTGTTACTGTACTACAAGTTTGATAAGTGTGTTTAGCTCACTTTCTAGCTATCTCGTAATCATACAAGTTATAGATTTTAAGAACAAAATTGGTAAGAGAATTTCGATGCCGCTGTAAAATGTGGTATGGCAATTATTTACGCATGCGAATCTACAACCGTTGAAAATTTCTCAACATAACAACTATTCATATTTAAACAAGATATCAAATAAAACTCGTTCGGTGTTATAGACTCCAAGAACAAAGTTGGTAAAAGAATTTTGATATCATCCAAAACGTCGTATGATAATTATATATACACTTACAACCGTTAGAAATTTACATAGAAAATATTTGAGTAACAACTTTTCAAATTTTAAACGAGATACCAAATAAGACTTGTTCAGTGTCAGAAATTCTAAGAACAAACTTGGTAAAAGAACTGTGGTTAGACAATTATTTTCGCACGTGAATTTACAACCGTTGAAAATTTCTCTACATAGAAAATACTTAGGCAACAACTTTTTAAAATTACTCTTAAACGAGATACCAAATATTCGGAGACTTACCAACATCGTTTTAAATTTCATTTTCTATAGTACTACAACAGTAGCAACAATAGACTCACCATGTACCTATCATAAATCCTTACTTTGTCCTACCACACCCTTACAAATGAAGGGCACCAACCACATTCTCCACACAGTAAAAACCAAGTCCAAGGAAATGAGCAGCAAACCCATCCACCCTGGTTTTGTATTGGCAGTATTGCACTGCTATCAGAGTAAAAAAGTTGTTTACAATACCTAGGAGGAGGGGTTAAAGTTAAACTCCTAGTTCATTTACACTTGTGGTAAAAACAGAGAGTAAAGCAAATCCAAGCAGTAGCAGCAGCAGAAGTCATAAAAGCGGTTGGTCAAGACGAGTATTCCACTCTCCACAAAACAAGGTAGAGTGTCGAAGCCAAGAGAGGGGAAAGCTCTAAACGACATCGTTTGAGGTCTGAAACTTCGTCTGCCCAGCTAAGCTTGCGTTGGCAACATCATTGTCATTGGCCCTGGGAGGCTCTTCAATCTGGGACCTCTCTCTCTCTGTTTACTGTTTGAGAGCTTTGATTCTCTGCATGGCCAACACGTGTCCACCCCCTTATGAACACGAACAATTGGACCGAAATGAACCCAACATCTCGATTCAACTTGCAGTAAAAACCTTTTCCTTCATTCAACCTCTGTCTCTGTCTCTGTCTCTGTCTCTTTCTTTTCCTTCTCAGTTCATCGGTCACTGTGAACTGAAAAGTCTCCTCTGAATCTTTTACCACCTTAAAAACCAAAAGAGTAAAAGATCCATTCTCTTTTTCCCCAGGCTCTATTTTCCCAATTTATTAAAGGTAACAAATTAATGGAAAACAAGAAGAAAAATAATTTATTAAAGATTTTCTCTTTTTTTCTTTGCAGCAAAAAAATCCAGAGCCCTGAGTCAGAGAGCAAGCTGTCTACAAACCCCTTTTTTTTTTTGGTATAAATTGATGTGTTTTTTAGGCTCTCTGCTATTTACACACACCCCCCCCCTCTATTATGGTGCTTTGTCTCTCCTTTTTCTTCTGCAACAACAACTAAAACCCTTTTCTTTTCTCCATCTCATATGTTCAAATTGCTTTGAGAAAAAAGAACAAAGGGCTCTATGTCAGGGTTGTATAATCCCAACTTCTCTCCTGCCAGAGCTGCCTCTCCTCAGATTAGAACCACTCCAGATGTTGACAGGTTTGTTTATCACTGACTCTCTACTGTGTCTATGTCTATGTCTTACCACAACCCTATTTTTAATCCCTCAAAAATTGAAGTCCCAACAAGAAAGATGGAGTCTTGGGACTAAAGATAGGTTCTTTTTTTGATCTGCTATGTGGGTTTTTGGTTTTGTAGTCAGTACTTGTCAGAGCTGTTAGCTGAGCATCAAAAGCTTGGACCTTTCATGCAAGTGCTTCCGATATGCAGCCGACTTTTGAATCAAGGTTTGCTTCTGAATCTCTTTGTGTTTTGGATCTAGATTTTTGTGGGGATAGAGGGTTTTATCCCCTTTTTGTCCCCGTGGCGGTGGTTTTGGTGTGGTAAGAAATGTGGTTACTTGAATTGACAGATCGGTGTGATTGATTTTGACTGTTTTGGCACTTTGGTTTAGTGATCGTGCATTTCTCTTCACGTTTTAGAGTGGAGTAGTGTCTGCATCACTGGTTTTTGCTGATTTTAAAACTTTTAATTCGGAGTTAGTGTGTTGTTGGTGAAGAAACCAGGAACTCTTTGGGTGCTGACTGTTCCAATGGTTGTGATTGGTTACATTGAGGTGTATTTGCCTTGAAGTTTTTTCCTCTCTTTGTGTTACACCTATCATGCTGGAGTCGTAAATCTATTTTGCATAAAGCTGGAGTTGATAAAATGTATTGATCATTTAAAGGTGTCTGATAAATGACCTAGCTGCAACAGAGGTTGGAAACTTTAGTAAATAAGAATCGGTGTGCATTGTTGTGCTTGTACTGCAATGCAATTCTATGTTGAACTGTCTGTCAATTACTGAAAATTAATGAAATAGGAGTTTAAAGTTATATATCACACAGTACACTGCCATGAACTGATGAAAGCAAAAGGGTTGATTGCCTTGTTTTCATTGTGTATAGGCTTCTTTTCTCATCCTCTTTTAGCTCTGTTAATTTTTCTACTGACCAACCTTCTTATATCACATCCATTGATGTGTTATTATGTGGTGCATTGCAGAAATTAGCTTGACAGATGTTGCCATGATTTTTTTTCTGGTTTCTACTTTTACAGTTAATATGCATTGCAACTCATTAGTATTCTGTTTCATATCTTGTGTTTGGGTTTGCCTCTAGTATGGTACTTTCCAGTAGTGTGATCAGTTCCTCATATGAAATGTTTCGTTGTTTGTGTGCAGAGATTTTACGGGTTTCTGGAATGATGTCCAACCAAGGTTTCGGTGACTTCGATAGAATGCGGCATAGAAGTCCTAGTCCAATGGCTTCTTCAAACCTTATATCAAGTGTTACTGGATCAGGATTGGGTGGTTGGAATGGAATTCCTCAAGAGGTGATTGTCTCTTAAATAAGAAGAAGACATCTCTGAATTTTTTTGTTTTCAATATTTTAGATGTTACTTGTGAAACCTCCTCCATGCTTCACTCAATACATATGGGCTAAGAGGTGATGTGTTTCATGCTCTCCTTCAGTCGAGTGTTGAATACCTACTATATTAACTTTAGCATATAGTTCAAACTTATTAGTTCTTTGACTTCTTTCACTCACGACTTAGTAATGAATGAAGGTAGGAAAATGGTTGGGACCGTAGAACTGACCGACACTGCCTGTCAATTAATGCAAGAACCCCCTTCAGACTAGGATACAGAACGTTGGGACTTACTTGAGTTTCGGTTTCGTTTTACTCATTCTATGGTCAGGAGGCAATGCTAACCCCAATTTTTAATGTGAATTTGGGTTTAGGCTTGTATGCCAACAAACATGACGTATGAGATGCAAAAAACAGTTCTTTCTACTTGAACCTGAACTGAAAATGTCAAGGGAGAGGAGGTTCAGAAGTAGATGCATATCATTTTGCATTGAAAAGTTGATCTTGTTCTTGAAGAAAATCTTGTATTGACATTTAGTATTCCTTTCACCTGCAATCAACTTATAATATTTAGATTAAAAAGGAAATGCATTTCTAACAATTGAATTTGACTTTGAAGCACCATATGATGCCTACAGAAGTGAGATGATGTATAAGTTCTCTGAGTGACAGTCCTAATGTGTTAGACTGTGGTCTTTATGACCCACAAAATGAGCAGGATCATCTATATATATTGTAAACCATGTCTCATTCTGTTCCCAACCCTAGTTTCTATTCCATATTTACTGCCTTTTCTTTTATTTTGATGTTGCATGTCTAAGATCGCTTTCATTATAGCAGAGATTAAGTGCACCTCATGGGATGACAATGGACTGGCAAGGTGGTGCACCTGCGAGCCCTAGTTCATACACAGTGAAGAGGATTTTACGCTTGGAAATTCCTGTAGACACTTACCCCAACGTAAGTCTTTTGTACTAACATTTCAAGTCTACTTTGATTGATTGGCTTGGCCATCCCTTACTGTACGCAATAATGCCTAATAATTTTATTTCTTTTGGGAGGTTAGTTCAATTTTGTTGGGCGACTTCTTGGACCCAGAGGTAATTCTCTGAAACGGGTTGAAGCTACTACAGGCTGTCGTGTATACATCAGAGGCAAAGGATCTATCAAGGATCCAGACAAGGTAAAAACACACTGGTTAATTCATTTAAGACTGATGCTATTAGATGTTGTAAATTTTTTTTTTTAGTGTTGATCGTTTGATATCAACTTTAGAATGTTACTCATTCCTTAAGGAATATGTTCATCAAATTTAAGACTTGGGTTCTCTTTTATACACTTGACCATTTCATATTTCTTCTAATACCAAGGAGGACAAGCTAAGGGGAAGACCAGGCTATGAACATCTGAGCGAACCCCTGCACATCTTGATTGAAGCCGATTTACCTGCCAGTGTTGTTGATATAAGGCTCAGACAGGCTCAAGAAATTATTGAAGAACTGCTCAAACCTGTGGTACTTATCTCAAACATATTTTTCCCTCTTTCTACATAAATATTATGTGTTACTTTGGAGTGGCTAGTCCTTGCATGTCCATCCTAAAAAATTTATGTTCTGCACATATATACTTGTTTAAGTCTAGCGAGTAAATAAAATTTCAAATCTTTTAGTTATGCTGCATGATAACTGTGCTGACTAGAAAAGTTAGGAACTTAGGATCAGTTACGAATGAAGGATCAGTTGACCATTATGGTTGAGCTCAGTTGAGCCAAGCTTGGATCTCTCCTTCCTCGAACAGGATACTTGTTTACGGATGCTATTTTCTGATGATTGTTTACTTGTATTTTAACTATCAAGTTTTGACTTGGTTCGTCATTTTATTTTTGGATATAAACCTTTTATTCGCAGGACGAGTCGCAAGATTATATAAAGAGGCAGCAATTGCGGGAGTTGGCTTTGATAAATTCAAATTTCAGAGAAGAAAGTCCTGGGCCAAGTGGCAGTGTATCTCCTTTCAATTCAAGCGGAATGAAACGTGCCAAAACAGGTCGATGACTGCTTGTTCTAAATGTTTGCTACTCAGTACTTGACCCTGTGATCATGTCTGAGAATGCCTTGCAATACACATTTCCATCAGCATGGATATAAAAAAGATAGACTAAAAGTTCTTGCTGGTGAGCTTTCTGGTGGTTTTTGTTTGTTTTGTTTTTCTCTCTTTTTGGAACTACAGACAGACAAAGACCCAAAGAACAAAAAAACCAAAAACCAAAAAAGAAAGGAATTTATATAGTTGGCTCTTGAGCTTTAGGTTTGGTTAAGTCAGTTTTTTCTTTGTAAACTTAATACATTCATTGGATTTATTCTTGTGTTTAGTTACTTCTGAGAAGTGTGAAGATATATATTAATTGTGCAACCATTTAGAGCTTAAGACAGTGAATCGAGTTTTGTAGGTTTGTCGTATGGCATTTTTATAAGTCGTGTAAACAGAGTCTGGATTCTTTACAATGTTTCTATCTCAATTATTTAAATCACCTCTTGGAGATCTGCAATGTTCTTGAATTGAATGAGGACTAATCTAACAGTTGGCATGGTGCCGACGCAATGAGGCTGATTAATTTAACTCTAATTGAGTTGAGTTTGCATGATTGCATCGTTCTAATTATTATTATGCGACAAAGCCTTGTCAAAAGGATTTCAGGTCCTCACGTCTAACCATTCTATGCCAGTAGGGACGCCATTGACAGTTTGGTTTAGATTCTGTGCTATTTAATCACATACTTGACTTGCCTTTTGATCCCAAAACAACAAAGTGGGAACAAATTCTTTCTTGGTGTTATTAGTTTTCAATCTTCTGTATATGCTAGTATTTTTGCTGTCTTCTGGTTTCACATGGTGGCATGGTTGGTAGGCATCGTCTGTTGTCTTGTTTCGTAAATGAAAAACATGGTCTGCAGTGGAATAGGGCGAAATGTTAGACTAAATATATAATGTGTGTTTGTCCATGTGACCTCAGATTATCATGGATTCTTGTAACACTAAAAACAAGAGGTTTGATGGAATCCAATGTTGCGATTTCTTTAGATATTATACGAATCATATTGATTTCGGCCACCAGTAAAGGTATATGTGGGGAATCAATATTATACATGTAGACCAGACTCAAGTAGGGTTTGAGGTAAGATTAGGATGGTGGTGATCCTATGTTCATGAGGTGCCGCTGCATTGGTTTAGCATCTAAGTTCATGAGGTGCCCCTGCATTGGTACTCTATGCTGGTACCGATGCAGCGGTAACGAGACATGTAGATGTACAGAAGTGCCAAGTATACACAAGGTAAAAAAGTGTGGCCGAATATGGTTCAAGTTTCGAATGAGCTAAGCTAAAGAATATGGTTCAGTTTGCTTACTACTAGTTGCTTACTATTTTCTTGAGCTTGGTACTTGTGTTAACCTATCTGACTGAGCATAACCGATGTTTATACAGCTGATACGGGTTGAAATGGAATCGTAAACGAGCTGATTTAGTCACAATGGACTTCATTAGACTAGGTACAGAACAATTCTAGTGAGGAAAAGATGGAGAAAAGAAAGTAGTAGCACGCCTTAACTAAGCTCATAGAACTGAAAAAGTACATTATGCAGGTCACCCCTCTATGAAATACTATTGATCTTTATATATCAGTTGCTAATCTTTATATATCTAGCAATGTGATAGTGTTACGCCATCCTCTTCGAGCAAAATATCATCTACAAGTTCCCATAACAGGCTGGTGACCATGAAGAAGTGCCATAGATCAGTGGCAAGGGAGGACAAATGACCCCATTACTCCTATCAAGATCCCAATATAATGAGCACAGCCCCTAATCCTTATTCCTATCAGTTCGTACCAAATACTTCCTAGGGTGGTTTCTAGATTGGGAATGGTTCTTGTGCAGGTGCAACAAGGCAAAAGCACACTGCAGGAAAAGTAGTAAACTTCATGGTAATCGATCACAGTCTCCAGGGTTAATATATTACTTCACCAATGGACCAACATGTATTATCAGGCTTAAGGGATGGATTCCTCAATGGGTTAGGACTTAGGAGACATCACTCGAGATCAAATTATTGTTTGCCATTTCCACGTACTTCCTCAGTTAGATTGGTCTAGTGCTAAACTGCTAACGATCTGTGTTTTACAACTCACACTTTTCCAATGCCTAACTGACACGACCCACCCCGAATTTCACCCTGAAACCCGGAGTAAGTCGTGCGGGGACCACCTCCAAGGAAAATTTACTGAAAAGATTTATAAAAATCTCCCTTGAAAATGGACAACCCTAACTCGAAAATTCCAAATTACACTCTTAAAACAATACGTCCAAACATCACATAATTAACCTTCAGAAATTCTAAACACAGTACCAACAGGCCGAGCACACTACCGAAATAATATACAACAATCCCAAAGTATCCAGAGCTACTAGACTCTAGCGGAAGCAAGAAAATACGAGTAGGTTGAACAAGTAACCTACTGATGAAAACTGGTAGAAATGCGGGTGACTATGCCTCGCCTCCTACTAGATCCAACCCGAACTCTGCAGACTGGGCGATTTAAAACGAAGGGCCCAGGGGAAAACATTTAATAACGTTAGAGTGAGTGGACAAAAATAAATTAATAAATAAAATATTTATGTTTCCCCAAATTAATTTCTAAGGAAAAATCGAATGTATGCCGCAAGCGATAAAACTTTTATCTCATAAAATATCGAGCCTCTCAGACTCTATAATATATGTATGTATTTACACTCGTCCATACTCCCAATATAAATTCATGGGTCTATATAGGGCTACTACGCTCGCGTCCAACGCTCACGTCACGCCTTAATGCGGTGCTACACTACGCCATTAAGGTGGACAGACGAGTGTATAAATATGTGTCCATACCCCCTATGTGAATTAAACACTCATATAGGGCTACTACGCTCACGTCCAACGCTCACGTCACACCATAATGCGGCTATATGTTACGCCATTAAGGTGGACAGACACATATGGCTAGCTAGCATTTTTTATACATACTCTCTCATAAATACATATTTATATCCACCGAAAATCTCATTTTTGGTAACTCTCCAAGAGAAATAAAATCGTCAAAATAAATGACGTCAAAATATTCCGTAACATTAATTGTTCAACCATGAACTGTAGCATGCATTTATTTAAAATAAACGTCCACTCACAAATTAGGCCTAAGCCTGATGTCGATCTGGGGCCTTGTCTACTCGAGCCTCCTCACGTCCTGTTCCAAATATAATATTAATTTCCCAACTAACAATCCAATATTTAATCAAAATAGGCAAAATTACCCGAGAGCCATAAATAGGCTCATCATTGCCTAACTTCGATATTCTTAAATAGAAACGATCCGAACTTAAATATCATACTCAACAGTCGTAAATACAACCTCCCCAAATACGACTTAAATCTTACGGCCGGATTCTACATTAATTAACCGCCAAAAATACCAAACTTCAGAAATTCACAAACCTATCCAAATCTCATCCAAAAATTCCATAAATCACATCAAAATAATCCCCTTAATATTCTACATTTAAAACCCTAAAAATCTCCCAAACCGCGGCGGCTCCTCTGGCAGCGGCGGCCGGAGGCCGATTCCGGCGATCTCCAAAACCTATGAAATTTTGACAGCATCTTCCTCTCATCATGCTCTACAACTTTCCTAACTAGCACAAACACCAATTCCAAGCCTAACTAGGGTAATCGACTAAAAACATCCTAAAAGCCCTAGAAATTTCAACTCCACATTTCTCCTTACCTAGCTCAAGAGAGGGTGAGTCCTTTTAGGGCAAGGCTGCTGGGTTGGAGGGCTACAAAACCGTACCAAGCTTGCCAGGATTGGTGGCCGGAGGAGGGAGTTCCAGCGAAAAGTTTCCCGGCGTCTCCGGCGAGTTTTCTCTTCTTCCGGCGGGCTAACGGCTCGGGGGCTAAGCCGGGGAGGGAGAGGAGGAGATGGGGGTCCGAACTGGGGTGGAGCGGCGGCCGGTGGCTGGCCGGACGGCGGCAGACGTGGGCTGGGCGATCCGGCA